>NC_057883.1:8724561-9024561 GCF_019740435.1 Gambusia affinis
TTACTTAGTTGAACGGACAAAACTCAACTTTAGTATCAGGGACGTGTTTAACTGAAGTGAGAGAAGACCCAGATATGAAGACAGTGAGGCTGTTTTTATGCGAAGTGGCACGTTGGGAGCAACTTCAGCAAAACACAAAACAGAAAGCTGAAGGTGTAACTCTGTTTCACCTGGTTCTGTGGTGGATTGTGCTATATATGGAAATGCTGGCATTATTTTGAAAATCTCACATCTAAGATCATGTCCAATAGTTAGAAACACATGAAGGGAACACCATTATTAATGCTAACCACAGTAATCAAGCTAATCGCTAATACAAGATTCTATTGCTTCAAGGTTATGGTTATTTCTATGTGAAATATTAGCAAATATTAGTACAATTTTCTTCTTTAATATGCTTTTTTATTTAAAAAAAAAAATCCTAATGCAGCAACTCTGATTTTAAAAGGCACAGGTAAGGCTTTGAAGGGGGACACTACATTTGTGAATAATAAAAAAAAAAGAGGCAGAGATTTAATTAACAATACATTTGGCACTCAAAATTAATTTATGATATTTATGTTAAAACAAATATCTTCTAGTTGCCACAATCTCTGATCTGGACATCTGTCCTGTCTGTATGAGACTTTGAGAAGCCTTTTTATCAGCTCTTTTGTAAGTTGAGCATTCTGTTAAAATTTGTAACGTCAAACTAAAACGTACATGAGACAAGTGAGCACAGTCCTCAAGGTAAAAGAAAAAAACAGCAGCAGCGCAAAACTGCAGGGACGGACACCGACAGACACAACACTGAGAAAGTTCCCCTTCATGCGCTTCCGTATGAGGATAACTGCACTGTCATGCAGTTACAGACATAAATATTGACAACGTAAACTTTGAGTCTTTTAAGCAGTGAAATTAAAGCCTTGGAAAACTGCATTCCCCCCCCCATCTTATACACAGGATGTTTTGTACTTGAGTTAAATTTGAAGGCTGAATTCTGTACACCGCCTGGTTATCTGACATCGTCAGTTGGTAATAATCTACAACACTCATCTCTAAGGCATGAAGTCGTAAAAGTTTCTTGAAAACAACTAATAAACATAATGGTACAAAGCTTGCGGAAGCTTTCATTAAAAGAAAGTGAGGCTGTTGTTGTGCGAAGATACGAAGTGGCACGCATAAAAACAACGTGCCGTATTTGGCCGTATTTCCAAATATCCATGGCAATCCTTGTGATTCTTTACATCTACCTGGCACTTTTCGGGGGATAATGGTTCTCAGCATTAATCACACTTACATACTACAAAACTACCGTCTGTAACTCTTGCATAGACATTCATTTTATTAAGTTTTTCCCCTTAACATTAGCTAATTGGACTCAGATGACCCTCGCCCCAATAATCACCCTCCAAATATATTTATGCTCTTTTTATTCAGTCCTTAATTGTCAGACTCTCCTGTTTTCCTGTAATCTTGGTCTCATTTTTGCTTCCTGGTGAAGTCTTCCCTGTCTATTCCTCCTGCCTGTTTTTCAAAGTTTTGCCATTAGATAACTTTTAAAATCATTGTGTCTCCCTCCTGCCTGCATTTGCGTCCATTACTACAACCGGACCACTGATTTATTTATCTTTTTTTAATTCTACGCCACTGCAGTTTTAAAACTACAGCAGAGCTGGCAAGCTGTAAACAAAATGTCTAAGAAGCAGAATGTAGGCTACCAGAATAGATAGCCCAAATAATATGTATTAAAAATAACTGATGCACATTAATTGGGCTATTAATAGTATTACATTTGGCTACATGCATATTATTGTGCTATTATTAGCACAAAAATATGTATTTTTTTTCATACCAGCCTACCTATAGCACTCTATGTGTTTCTACTTTAGAGTTACAGGGGAGTACAGTTCATGTCTATAGAAAAAACACATTTCAGAAATTGGGGTGGATTGAATTAGAGACCCTAAGAGGATGATAGGAGCCGTGCTGGGGGTGGGTATGCCTCATATAAAACCACTTCCACTTGACAAGAAGATGTACTAGTAGCCTAATTCCCTTTGCTTCCTACCCAGACATGTACTTCACATTACCAGGAGTCAGTTCTTGAGCACAGATTTACAGCAGGCTGAGGACAACTCATGATCCAGAATAGTTGGGGGGATTTTTGTTGTCGTTTTTTCCTACACAACCCATAGGCTGTTCATATCTTGAACGCATCGCAGCCAACTTGTCATCTCACGCCTTTCTCCCTCTGCCATCCATTTATCTCGCTCATCCTTCATCTTTTCTTCCTAATCTTCGACTCTCTCCTTCTGCCGTTTCCATGCATCATTTTGTGCGATTCACCACTGCACAGTGTTATTTAACAACGCTCTTTATAGACTGGCCTTTGAAGCATGTTGTTGGTTATTGACTCCTTGAATTCATTTTAAATCAGAACGCGCGGCTGTTTGTTGATGTGCTTTGTTTTGTTTTTTTTAAAAGCAGAAATTATACTTTCCATGCACAAATATGTCCAAGAACACATTTAAAACATTTTATACTTGCAGAGAACAAAATGCAACTCTATCACAGACTTGAGAGAGGAAGAAAAAAAAAAAATAGGTCAGCTACAAGCAGGCAGGCACCGTGGGAGGGAGGATGGGAAGGGAGAGGGGCATTTCTCAGCGACAAACTGCCATACAGTATATAGACTATTCATGAATAAGATCTGTGTAAGCCTTGGGCACTGCTGTGGCCCTGTTACTATGGCGTCTGTGGTTAGGGGCTGAGGAATGTGGCCTTACTGGGCAACAAAGAGAGGGAAGAGAGAGGCTCTGAAGAGGGATCTTTGCCTTGGACTACTTTAGTCACTGGTCACATCAACACCTTTAGCCTGAGACCAGACTCTACCATTTTCTTTCTCTGGTCTTAATCTTTTTTTTTTTTTTATCTACTCACATCATTATTTCTTTATGCATCCGTCCTTTCCTCAACATCATTTCCCAAAATGCATTCAAGATCTGTTGTAGTTGTTGCATAAACCTTCCAGACCACTCGGGTCTAGAACCAGAACCAAACATGGAGAAGGGGCATTCAGTTTCTATGCACCACAAATCTGCAACAAACTTCCAAAAGACAGCAAAACAGATGAAACGCCAGAGTGTCTCTAAACTCAACCTGTTTAGGGTTGCCTTTGATTAGCAGAAAATAGGACACTGGTCAACATATTTGATGTGCATTGATGATTTTTATGGTAACGTTTGACAAAATGTGATGTTTATTGCTCGTTTCACACTTTTATGATGTTAAGCAATTTAAACTGCCTTGTTACCGAAAAGTGTACAAACAAAATAAACATGAATTGATTGAAATGAATTGAAAGTGCCTTTCAAAATTCTCCACGCATCTAACCTTTTACAGTTTTCTCACACTACAACCACAAACCTCTGTGTGTATCAGTGGAATACTATCTGCTAGACAAACGCGTATCCTATGCAGCTTTTAACTTATTATACAACTACTTGCTTTTAAAAGTCACGTAACCAGTAACGTAAGAAAGGCAATTGACTTTTGTGAAAAAAGTATAGGGTCTGCTATCTCACTCTCCCCTCATCCTAACCTGCTTTTGCTTTCATCTCAGATCTCTCACCTGAATCCTTGCACAGCAGATCACTCCACCGCTAGTTTCTGTGTACGTGTCTGTGTGTGTGTGTGTGTTGTGAACTTCCTGCTGGTGTACCATCTGTTGCTCCCGTCAGCTGACTGGCTGAGCCACTGCATTGTACACCTCTGACCTAACCACCCTTGTGTCCTAATAAATAAAAACTACTGTTTGTAAAAAAATAAATAAATAATAATAATGATTTTATTTTATTTTTTAAACTACACGTGTCTCGACCTTGTGTCTTTTAGTTGTCATTGTGAGTCACGCCACGACTGGTATGAGCCTGGCCTTTCCTGCTCAAGCGAAACCCATTGAATTTATAACAGGTGCTGCTGGGGTTTTATGTGAGACAGCAGCAGACGTCGAAGATTCAGAGACAGAGACAGAGAGAGAGAGAGAGAGAGGTAGAAAGCTGACAAAGCTCATGGAAAGCAAAAAAAATATGCAGATGCAAAACATGAAAAACCACTTCTCTCTACCAGGTTCTGTCTCTTTGAGTCTTCCTGGGCATTTGTGTGAGTGATGGTCGAGCAGACCCGCTCCACCATCAGCACCACAACCAGAGTAACAAGCACAAATCCAGGACACCCCCACCCTTTCTGCGTCAGACACAGCTGACCTACTTCCTGTCTAGTCAGCGCAGCGGTTGACTCTGCACTCATCTTGGTCTCCGTCTGTGTCTGTATTGTCATCTGCTCTGAGGAGATCCCGGACATGTTCTGGCATGTCGAGCTGTTATCCGAAATACCTCAAAATTACTCATCTCACCTTTTCTTGTTGACCTAAGATTTGTTCACATTAGAAACATTTCCGCACAGCTAGCAAATCAGGTGTTTGGGACAAATTGGCCTGCCAGTCCAAAAATAAGCACTACACAAAAAATTTAGGGTTCTTCCTTTAACCCAAATGATGGGATAGAAAGTTATGCAGCAATGCATGTGAAATTACTACCTAAAACTGTGTTAAGCAAAGAAGGGGTATCCAGTTTTACACAAAGAAACAGTGGACTGATCAGACTTGACTGAATTTCTTTCAAAAGTCTGAGAGAAGAAACACTAAGATGAGGGAATTATGTTGTATATCAACTATATATCATGTTGTAACGTCAATGGGTTGCAGTGTTGATTTTAGCCTTACAAGAGAACAAGTTAGTTCCTTAAAATAAACGTAATGTTTTCACCCGCTAATCAGCTGCCACAAGCTAGTGGTGGCGAAGTTCAAGTTTCACACTTTGACCAAAGAATGTGTCATAAAGTCGAGGCAGACACAATAACAAGATAGTTTAAGTTCTAAGTTACGATTTCCTGAATTTATTTTTCAGCACTGTCGTTTATTTTATATAGACTGATTTAATTAATCATTTAGCTTTGAAATATGGATCAAAGAAACACTCAAGAGAGCCCAGCAACTTATTTAACACATTACACAGTAAGTTATTTAAGTTAAAACTGTTTTCAATAAAAGTTTAATCTCGAGTCATTACAGATTTTTCTTTTTTTTTATCCGATCATCTATAACGCAAACCAAACCTAAAACTAAAAAAAAAAAAAAATAGCTCAAATATTCTTTGTGTAGAAAGTAAGACTTTGGATTATTCGTTTCAACTCACTCTTCGGTATCCATACTGCTTGTGCTGCATGTATTCCAAGCTTTTTCCTTCCACTCAACCGTTCATGAATTGTGAAATGCCAGCTAATTTAGGGAGTGGACTTTTGTTGGATACCCCACTTGTGGAGGGAGTCAATGACAGCCATCTGGAGAGCTTTCCAGTTCTGACACAAACTCAACTTAAAATTAATATAATGCACTACTTTTTATCCAGGACTTGATTAGCGAAATAATCCAATGTGGTTGCCTTTGAAACTCAGGTCTTGATATATTTGATTGTTTTAACAACCACATAAATAAACAGTGTCACAGAGGGAACACTTAAGACACACTCAGTTTCTCATACAGACCTTTGCACTCACTTGTCATGCAGCAGCATGCCTAGAAGAAGACAATACGTTCCCCAATGGACTCTCATGGACAATTTGTAGTTCTGCACATCTTGTAAAACGATCATTTCAATGTTGCAATTTGTGCATGTGTCCTTGGAGCTGGCCCCAGGACTACCAAGTGATCCAGTCTAGCATTATGCCTTTGAAACACAGAGGTCAAACTCCAGTGCTGGAGGCCCACTGCCCTGCAACTTTTAGATGTGCCTCTGCTGCACCACAATGAAATATAATAATGAAGTCACTAGCAAGGCTCTGGAGAACGTGTCTATACAAGGAGGAGGTAATTAATCCATTTCATTCCAGTGTTTTGTACCTGTGGCACATCTAAAAACTGCAGGACAGCGACCCTTGAGGACTGGAGTTTGATACCCCTGCTTTAAAAGAGCAAGACATGCATGCAGTGAGTCCCCAACGTGGCCACTTCCCCCATTCTTCCTCATTCATCTTCATCTCTCATGCCCCTTATCCTTCCAAGTGAACACTTGGTGCCTTTTCATCGATGAAAGCCACTTTTTTCTTTATTCAAACACATGACACACCTCTCTTGTAAACATTTTTTCTTTTTGTCTCGGGAAGAAAGGTGAAGCGGCTGATAGACAGATTGGGAAATCTACTAACATCAAGCCCAGCCCAGGCTAACTGTGGTTACTGTAACCTCTTAGTGAAAGCTGTGCATTTGTGTGACCTAAAGGCATTCCGTTTTTGGAGTATTTATTTTTGCACTTATCTAATGTGTCGGTGTCAGTAGCAAAAGAAAGAGGAGGCTGCAAATAGGATCTCTGAGAAACAAAACCACATCTCTACTGCTTTCTCTCACAGAGCAGTTGCAGAGTCTGCATGCAGTAACCTGGTTTCCTATGCGCTCGATTGTGCCTGTATGGCCATTTTTATGCCATTATTGGAAATACTATAAATACCTGCCTCCTCATGTGTCTTTATTATTTCAGAAGAGTGTGTAAGTTCTTGCACCTGCACTCTGTTCCCCTTTTTCTAGTAGTTTTGCTCCTATTTACTTCAGGTAGGCTGGAGGAGCACCCTCACAAGTCTTAATCTACTTTTAAAAAAAATAATACATTTAAAAAAAATGCAACTGGGGCAAAACTAGATGCATTTTTAAAAAATAAGAAAAAAAACTTCAAGAGAATCAGCAGGGAGTGGTAGAAATAGTTTATATTTATCTAAAACATTTAGACTGGTGGACGTATAATGCACAAAATCCAGGTCAGCAAAAATCACAGCTACATGCTCAATCAAGCATCATGCTTGCTCTGCAAAGACGAGATGTTAAACCAGGTGTCATGTCTGTTAATTCTATTTATAAAAGTCATCTTTAATATGTGAGGTTTGTTGCAAAGCAATGCCTCCATCCCCCCACCCCCCACCCCCAATACACACACATATCCGCCTCAAGCAGTCCTCTGCTCTGCTCTACTGCCGGCTGTTCTCATTGAGGCTGCACGGTCAGGTGCAAGAAATGAAAGAGCTATTTCTCAGATGTTTCCAAAAGAGAATTTTCCGGATATCGTCTCACCTTCAAAGCCGACAGGTCGATTTCAAACTGGCTCTGAGCTGAAGAGTCACACGCCATGATGGAGAACAACAAAAAGAAGCCACTCTTAGTTTGCCAAATATCCGAGAACGGCCTCTGCCGTCACGACCGAGCGTGCGGTCCTCCTCTCTGGGCTCCCCTCCCCTCTACGGTGATCTCTCGTGCTGGACCAAGAGAATATCACTGGTGCCTCTCGCTCTGCCCCGCCGTGCTTTGGTACGGGAGCGCACGGCTAAAGCGCAAAGGCGCGGAATGCGGAGGGCGAGAACAGCTCCATGTCTGCCGGGATGTAAGGAGGTACACTGAGATAGGTGAAGCGCTGCGGAGGATGGATGGCTTCTGTTGGCGCTGCTGCTGCTGTGACAGCCAGGCGGTTTGCAAGGGTAGACGGGAGGAAAGCGCACTGCCTCCTCGGGAAACCACGCCTGTCACCGGGCGGGGTTTGGTTTTGCTCAGTCTAGAAGCGCTCTCAAACTTTTGTTTTTTCTCCCCCAATCATTTCCTCCAAGCTTTCTGTCTAAAAACATTTCCTCTTTTTTTTTTTTTAATTCGTGATTAATGTGTCGCGTTGTTTCCAGTGGCGGTTCTAACATGAAAAGCGTCCAGGCAGTATGGAAAGCCATAAGGGTCAAAAATATTCTCCTTAGGGGAAGTTACTACCTATATGTCTATAGTCGGCAACAAGAACAAAAAGTAGGTCGCCCTTTGAAAACGCTGCCTATTTAGCCAAGTACAATGAACAGGTGGGTAGAAATCAGCTTTTGTGTAAAAGTCACAGAATTTTCCTAGTTTCTGTCAAATGAAAATAAGATGTGGTTAAGAAAAGAGGAATCCTTTGTCCTGTATCTACATTTCTTCATCTTAATGATTTGTTAATTTGTCAGTGAAAGTGTTGCCCTCAAAAAAGTAAATAAGTGTTGCAATTTCTTTCTAAGGATCACAGCAAATGACCCTCTGGGAATTTAGATTTTGTGGATCCTGTTACCATTACTTTATCTTTGTGTGTTGTCAATTGCATTTAACTAGAGCAAAACTCCCTATAATGAACTGATCCAAGGTAAGAAATAATTAGATTTTTTTTAGCTTATTTTTCTGCAGTGTTTAAAATACATCTTCCAAGTGTCCGGGGCTACAAACTAACCTTATATTTACAATGTTGCTAAATTTAGTTGGAAATCAGATCCTGTGGTCCTTAAGAGCTAAAGTTGGCATGTGATTTGTTCCCTTTAAATCAGCAGCTGGTTAAAGTGTTTCAGATTTGAATCAAATGGCAACTTCCTGTGAGATGTTTTCCACCTGAAAGAATCTGAAGTATTCTTAGTGCAGCGTTTCCAAAGTTCCCCTGGTGAATGGATGTGGAACGCATTTCCTCTGTGATAACTGGAACACCTGTTAGGCTGCTAAACTGGTTAAAACATGTTTTCTTAAAACGCACACTTTTCCCATTTCCATTTGTGCTCTTTTAATACTTGGAATGGCCTCTGGGAACAATAACAACTGAAAGGGTTTATGTTTTAATTAGTTATTTTTGGTACCTTTGTGACTTCTTAGACAAGTCTTCACAAGTTCTTAGATCAATTATATTGGTCTCTGGCCACTCTGGTGTTTTTTGTTTGGGGATAAGCGACACTCCCTGTAGTTCACTGGAGTCTCAAAGCCTTAAGAATGACTTTGTAATCCTTTCCATTGTAATTAATGTCAACGATTTTATCACCTTACTTGAATTTCTTTAGAACAGGGATCTACATGTTGCTTTTTAAAAAAATCCTGCGGCCTACTTGTGAAACAGTTTCCATTTCAGTGATTTCTTGATTCCACACCTCTGGCTGTCACGAGGCCTCCGGTGGCCATTGTGGGTAATTACAGTTAATTCATGATTTAACAAGAAGACGATTATTTTTTCACGGTTTGCTTGGTGAAGTGAAACATTTATGCGTGGCTTAAGAGCAAAAACTGAAGAAATGTGTGTTGAGTCAAATATTGTAGCTCAGAACTGTGTTTATTTAGAGAACCTTGCCTACTTGCATACTTAACCTGATATTTATTCAAGATAAAGATGCACTTCAATTTTCTGAAAGATATTTTAAGGAAGAAATCAACAGCAGGAAGATCATGAGCCACAAGCTACCATTACTTTTTTAAAATTTAGGTGTGGATTGTGGCTAATAAAAATCATCAGCACTACATCACTCAGCACTTCATGACATCAAAACCAGCAACTGACAACACGGAAAGGAAACAGGTCAACAGTTAAATTTGAAATTTTAAGAAATGATAATTATCCTCCTCAGACAGAAGGAAGCTTAATTTAATTTTCCATGGTGAAAACCACCTTCAAACATTTTTCCGTTCCTGCTTGACTTCTCTTTAATCACATTTCCTTTTCCAGCTTTTGACTGATGTCGCATTCTGTTCTTCAAAGGTAGAAAGTTAAGACGACAAAACCAAAAATTTCTAGAATTCTTTTATTTCATGAGATGGAAATACGTTTTGTAGAAATTCTGTTTCTTATTTCTTGGAAAGGAACAAGAGCCTGCCGTGCGATGAAATGTCCAGTACTAAGCCCTGAAATCGTTTCAGTTCAGGTTTTACTTCCAACTCCTGAATTTCTGCTGCTTTCCTGGACTCAGAAAAAGGTTTAAATGGTTTTGTTTAATTATTGTTTAGTATTTTTTTTTATTTGTATTTGTAAACTGTTCTTGGTGTTATGTTTAATACTTTCATTACAGTAAAAAATATATGCAACTGGATTTTGTTTACTTGCATTTGTAAATATAAAATATGTACAGTGGTGTCTATATACCCCTTATATAACCCCCAAACCTTAATTAATTGGATCCTACATGATAGCCCAACACAAAGCATTTCATTATTGTAAATCAGAAAGAAAGAAATTCAGGTTCTCAAACTTTTTTCTATTACAAACCTGAAAGGTGTGGCGTATTTACTCACCTCCTTTTACTCTCACATCCTTTGAAGCAATTCAGCACAACTTGATACAGTGTATGCAGTGCTCATAAAAAAAACACAGGACAGTCATACATCACTTACCTGTTTTAATATTGTTCAATGAAAAATTGTGAAGACATGATAAATCCATGTGTTTCTCATCTCACCTTCCCATCTAAATTTTACCATTTAAAAGAAAAAAAAAAAAAGAATCTTTATATAAAAAGTAAAATCTTGAATATGCAAAACAGACATTCCCCCCTCCAAGTTATTCAGAAGAGATTTTCACTGATGGGTGGCTGTTGTGACACATTTTTTTCAATCATTTAGATTTTTCTATGCACCGAAAGCTTTAAGCACGTTTTAAGCATGACCTCTTTAAGGATGGGGCATAATGTACTTTTCAGACACACAGTGCCGTTTCATAGCACGATAAATATGTCACCTTCAGTTGTGAAAATGCTGTACCAAAGACAACTTAGGAGAAATTTGACGACGTATCACAGCCATATCAGACACCCTGAAATTGGTCCTCTGTCTCTTTAAGAAGCTCCTACCCGTTCAGACACGACCCCCCCTTCAGCACATCATCCCAACAATCCTTCTCAATGTAATCTAATGCGGTTCACAATCGTTTGAGACAGGCAGTAGGGTGTTGAGGGCTGACATACCTCTGACTTCAGTGTCTCTCTTGAGTAATGCTTTACTATAACTTCATTTAGTTTCAACTGTAATGTCAGAACTTCATCTAAAAAATGATGACAAGTTTACCACAAACAATAGGTAAAGATCTAACCTCACCTGAGTGCATGCAGGCTTTGTTCTGATTCTGGTCCCGACTTGAGAATCACCAGGAATTCAGTTTAAATGACTGCATAACACATCGGCAGGAGAGTCTCTTATTAGAGGCATGGAAACTAACAGATTTTTTTAAATTTTTTTTTTTTTTTGGTCAGTGTTCCAGAACAACAAAAGCAACACTTTTTCCCCCCCTCATCCAGCTCATAACAAAAAACAAACAGTGACTCACTATGAAAAGAAAGTCTTTAAAGATTTGGAATTTAGGAAGAATTTAGAAACTGCCATCGTTCCGGAGAAGAAAGCCGAAGAAAGTCTTCCCATCAATAGGCAGGATTTCACCTGGAACTCCACAAAAGACAACCCCACCCTACAATCACTTACTGGTTCATCAGTAACGTGTCGGCTTTTGGATTCCTGCTTACCGCTGTAAACATAACAACTTTGCACAAGTGGAAAAAAAAAAATTAATTAAACTAAAAAAAAAAAAAAAAGCATTCTTCCTATGGGGAACTGCTAGTCTGCTTATTCATCATCTCTTCCGAACTTTCTAATGAAAACTCTACAGCATTTCTGTGGAGTTTCAAATAAACTCTTCAAACATCTGACAGAAAACCACAAACCAGATCAAGCATTAAAATGCTCCAGTCAGGAGTATAAATGACATTTTTATTGCGAACATAATCACAATAAAAGTCTATGCCGAGCACATAGATTGTGACGTTACAATGTTTATTTTTTGCGGGTCGAAAGAAGCAAGACTTCAATGTGTTAAATTAAAACGACTTCAGATTGTACAGACGGAGAACAAGGAGTTAGACAGCTGCATGACGCTACAGTTAAATTACAAATAAACAACCGTTAAGATAACCACAACATTCATTAAAAATAAAGTGTTAAATGCTTCACAATTTATAAATAATGCACTGACAAATACAGAAGCACAAAAACATACATTTCTTAGATTCTCCTAAAAGGACACCTCTTGGTCCCATTTAAGTGTTTATTCACAAGAGTCCATAAGATGTTTGCTCACCCTGCTGCTTTCAGGCCAAGCTGGGTGTGACAAAAACAATATTAAGATACACAGTCCCAAATAAAATGGGTCATCTAGGTTCTTTTTTGTTTGTTTGTTTCAACTGACAACTCTGTCAATCCCTCATTTCTCCCGTTCCTCCGAGAATCTTCACTCAAATAGTTTCTACATTTAGAATAAGGCGCAGCTCGCCTCAGGAAGCTGCGCTCTGGTTTTCACATTCGGGGGAAGATAGTGATCAATCAATACTTTGACGGAGGACACATAAGGTTGCCTGCATGCACGTCGATGGAACGAGTGAGTCATAAATCAAGCTGCACAATCTGGAGAAGCCGGTTTCTATCCGGTCACGTACATGCTATTTGGAATCAGGAATTCTGAAATTTTACATGATGGTTTGGTTTCAGCTAAAACTGCCTCAAATGTGCATTTTAAACAGATTTAGAACTTTGATTTAGACTAAGACAAGCAGCGAAACAACCTAATAAAATATTCCAGCTGTCGGGATGCGGTCTGTGTTTTAAGAAGCTAGCACCACCAGCTGGACAAAAGGAAAAATGATTTGTTCAAATGTGCAGGATGATTGTCCGATACCTCCGATCTTTGATTTCCTTATTCCGAATTTCTGAATTGCGATCTGTAGATGCAGCAATGGCAGTCGCGCACATCCACCATGATTTGCTAGAAAGTAAATCCTTCATTGACGTCGAGGGAGAACAGGAAGGCCTCCATCCATCCATTTTCTGCAAGGGTGGGTTCCTAGTGTCTATCTCCAGCTACGCTCCGGGCGAGAGGCAGGGTTCACCCTGGACAGGTCGCCAGTCTGTCGCAGAGAACAGGAAGCATTTTCTGGATTTCCGATTTAAAAACTCCATGCCTCAAAACTTTAGGAGGTCAGGTCAAAAAGGTGCGCAGCTGCTCAGCCTTGAGATCAAAAACAGCAATTATAGCACTAACATCTCACAAACTCAGTGAATCACGTGCATTATTGTCAACAGAGAGGTGAGCGTCTCGTTAGCGTCGCCAAACTGTTTTCATGATGGACCCTGTGGAATATTTGATGTGAGCAGTTCAAAGTCCCAGCATCTCAAACTGCCAACAATTTCCCTCACTTTGAAATGATTTTGTTATAATTATAGTCCATTTGTTCTTCATACTGCACATCCACAGGGTTCAGCTAACTTGCAGTCCCTTTCCATAGTTTAGTGTTTTCAGGTATCCACAGGTTTGAGAGGTTCCAGGTTCCAGGATCCTTGCGGTCAAATGAAGCTAAAAGACACCTGGAAATCTGGCTCTCGTGTCTGGATTAGGGAGAAGCACATATCCTATGCTGCAGGTCCAGTATTGGTCGTCATCTCTTATGTCCAGATCTCGGTTGGGACCATGGCTTCTTTCGTTCCAACAGAGGGCATCAGGTTATGCTCGGACAAGAAATCCAGGGGAAACTGGACCAAAAAGCCCCGGATTTTGCGCAGCTCCTCCTGAGCGCGAGCTTTATCGGTCTGAGCCAACCCTGGCTTGTACTGGAACTGCTCCAGCTCGGACATGTTCCTCACCAGGGAAGAGGGAAGGCAGCGGAAGACCTGCAACAAAACGAGAAGACAAATTAGTGTCACAGCCTCGTCTCTCTGGTTCTTGGGGCTCTTTTCACCAAGTCCAGAACTTTGTCCGAATGTGGAAAAATGATAGAGATTTGTTTCTAAACACCTATCCAAGGTAAAAACAAAAACTTTAAAGTTTGCTGAGTTTTTCTTTTTCTTTTCATGTGATAGATAAAGTTTTCAAGCTCTCCACATGGACTTAACTAAACACCTCACTAAAAATATTGATGCAGCTTGAATGTTATTCACTTTTTCATGTCTACAACCGTAAACTTCGATGTATATCTTAATTTAGGTGAGACAAAGCAGTGTGTGACTGTAAATGGAAGGAAAATGATAAATGGCTTATAACAGTTTTTGCAAATAAAAATCAGAAAACAGTGGCAGGCTTTTCTATTCAGCCTCTATTACTCCTAGAATTTTACTTGCAAAATTAAAAAAAAAAAAGCATCCATTTCACACATCATTTATGCTCTATAAATGATGTGTGACAGGTAAACCAAACTCAAAAAAAAAAAAAGAAAAGTGATTCATATATCATATCTGAAGAGATTTGTTTCTTTGTCCTTTTATGTGCTACTTGTTGGGCTCACCAATAAAACCTAACAATCCAGAAAAGTTTGTTGTCGTAACATGATGAGATGTGAAAAGAGAGTCGAGGAATGGACACTTTGCAAGGCACAGCGTGACCTTACATAATGTAGAAAATGTGCAACTGTCTCCAACGGTGTGTGCGAAAAACATTCTGTATGCAAACATGATGCAAATTAGCTTATTTATAACTCAGTCTCGCAGTCACAGAGTTGCTGCGGCTGCAAAAATATGAAACGTAGCCACACAAATTGTATGTTTGATGGACAGATGACTAAATTCTCATACATCTTAAAAAAACTTTTTTCATTACAGGAAGCAGGATATCTTTGCTCTACCTTCTCATAGATGGTAGCATTCCGGCCAGCCGTGGTCATCCACACCTCCTTGTAGAAACGATCGCTGATGGGGTCAGAAAGGTCGATGCTCGTGTCCGTGTGGCCTCCCAGGATTGTCCTGCTCAGGAGGAGATAACAGTAAACACACGTAAAGAAAGGCAAGGAAATATGTTTTTTTTTCCATATATATGACATAAATTATGGACACCGTGCGCACATTAGCAACTGTCGACCACAGATTATACACAAGATTGATTTTTGAGGTGTTTAAAAAGACTATAATTATTAGCTAAACAACCTCCTGCAACCCCATGAGCACCATAAAACATCAACGCTCTGTTCTGTTCAGCGCTGCTATCATGTTTTTATAATTTGGGGAGAGTTAAAGCAAATCATGTGCGCAAATACCAGTAATCAGTGAAAAAAACGTCAGTGTTTTCTGGTGCATACTCGCCTGGTAGCTTTTATATTCCAACAGCACTCTGGAAAAACTGCTAAAAATGATCCAACGCATTAAATAGAAAGAAGAGAAAGGAAAAAAAAAAAAAAAGCTGAATAAAAAATGATTTTGTGCCGGTCTTTTCAGAGACAGATTAAGGTGATCTTCTGGGTCCTTGAGCAGAATTAAGCTGATGATGAATAACACGACCTGTGAATTGTTGTCTTATTTGGTATCCACAAACATTGGAAAACTCCTCCTTCATTACCTTCCTCCCTCTTTACAGTTGTATAATTTTCACAGAAATTCTTCGAAATAGCAGGCAAGTTGGGACATGCCTCTTTTTTTTTTTTTTTCGTGGGAGGGAATGATGCAAAAGAAAGTATATATTGAGGTTGATAAATTAGTCAGCGCGGTTCATCTAAATACTTCACGGCCCAAGGTTTTTCCCACTACATGATATTTTTCTTCATACGTGTGTAAGACACAAGAACAGGCACAGAACATTTCGTAAATTATTAATTTAGCTTTTTTTTTTTTATTATTGTTATTCTTAGTCAAAGTTTCGTAGCTATTTTGATTTTTAAATCCTTCCCCTCTTTTGACTGCTTCTCAAATTCCAAAAGAAAATTCTCTTAAACGTCTCTGATTGTAAGAACATAAAATGCAAATGACGTGATGGCGTATTTTTTTTTTGTTGTTGTTTTTTTTTTCTTTCTGTCTAACACAGGCATCTATTTTCAACGAGCACCTGAAACATTCGAGGCGCAGCTCGAGTGCGAAGGGTCCGGCTTGATACTCCTGCCCATCCATCACCGAGGCCACGTTCTCAGAGTCCTCAACAATCACTGCCACCTCACTGTCACGCTTTCCCAGCATGCTTCGGTCATTGATGTTTGCAGAACCTACGGAAAGAACAAGAAAGGCTTAAAATAACTCAATTTGATGTATTCAATTATATTTATAAAACGCTTCATCTACACCAGACCACCAAGACAAGTGCCCTTTCTTGAACACAAATTTTCTTGTTTAAGTAAATTCTATTTTTTTTTCCCTCAAATAAAAATTGCACCCATGCAATTATCTGCTGCAACAGGAAGTGGTTTTATTGAGTCCGAGTCAAATGAAGCTAATTTGACTCAGAAAATGATAAAAATGGGGTCTCGTGCGTGTGACAGTATGATTCGAAAGTATGATTCATGTCCAAGAGGTTGGTTGTCTGGAGAATGACTTAAAGAGCTTGAGTGGTGTGGCAGACTGTTCCCTATAAACAATATGTCGACAGCTACATCTCAAATGAGAGGAAAACATGGACTGACTTTGCTCATATGAAGACTTTAACGGGTGACCTTTGTGTTCTGCGTGCCGTCTCATCCTTCACTGGCAACATTACGCTGTGTCCTCATCTGCCTTGTGTTCACTTTTTACTCATTTATTTTTCGCAATTTTCTGAACTTAAAATATTAAAGTGACTAGGCATATTTTTAGACAAGCACAAACAGAACTGAAAAGTAAAAACAGTACAAGAAATGACCACATACGGGTTAAAGAAAGTCCCAGCCGTCATTTTAAATTCTGTTCAAACAGCTAAGAGTAAACTCAAGGAAGGAAAGACTTAAACACTTGGACTTGTGCACAAACTTCTCGTCATATTTTTTTACATTTATTTTAGACATGAATCAGGAGTCGGTTAACATGGTTTCTTCCAGCTGAAAACCAAAGCAGGGTAACTGCTGCAGTTTTGTAAAAAAAAAATTTTTTTTTGTTAAGAGAAGTTTTATCTTGACTGTTTCTGCTTTGACTGTAAAAAAAATTATAAATAAATAAAAGTGTTTATTTATGCCCTTTACTTAATTTAGGAAATCTAAATTAAAAGAAATCTAATACAATAATATTGCAAACACATGTCCAAAATAGCATCAGGGAGGAAAATAAGCCTGCATTCAGAGTACCACAGGGTGCTTGACTTGGAACTGAGAAAATGGTATTCCAGGTAGCATTGGGGTGGCCCTGAGCCAGTGTGAAAGGAATTAACATCTAACTACAATAAACTTTAGAAATACTTGACAGATGACCTCAGGGCAAATAAAAATGACTTATTTTAGTAGTTGTGAATTGCCTCGACATGTAGACGTGTTCTTTTTCTCTCTTGCTGTCATGTGCTTTCTTCACCAGCAGATGGCATACTAGAGCTGTGCAACATTGATCACATTTTCCCGCAGTATTGCTTTGCACATTAGTTTGCCGTGCACACGGTGAAAGACGGGTGAATGGAGCCAGAGACTGAGCTTTCTCACACTTTCTTAGTGGCAAGAAAGTGTTGCCTTGCCAACTTTTTTTGATGCCTTCAAATAGCAGCTGATGAGAACGGCACAGGGAGGAAGAGCGACAGAAGGCGAAGCTGGAGACAGACTAACCAATGATGACCGTGTTGTCGTCAGCGATGAGCATCTTGCTGTGGACGTAGATGAGCTCCGTGATGAGTCGCCCCTCCAGCTCGGCGTGAGTCCGCAGACCGGCAAAGGAGATGTAGTTCATCCACTGGTCGTCCACTGGGAAACAGAAAACGGCGAGATGAGATTAGAAAACAGGCACTTCTTACTTTTCCACCTAATATATCAAGATATTGTAGTAGTACTTCACTTACTCTCCTTCTTTAACTGGGAGATGATGGAGTACTCTCCTCTTATCATTGTTCTAAGTAAAGACAAAATAAACAACATTGCTCAAATACATTCAGAAATAGACCATGAATGTGATGCTACTTCGTTATCTGCCTTTTCATTTTCCTTCCTCATTTTATATTAAGTTTCTCCATTAATTCCCTTAAGATGTTTGGTTATATACCTATAGTTAAAGTGCATCACAGCCTGGATTGCATTCCCTCCACCTGTAGTGATGTCGCCCTCGAAGCCAGGAAGCAGAGGAGTGACCACGTACACGCGGTACTTCTTACCATCCCTGAAAAGCAAGCAATCATTTGATTTAAACAGCGACCATTTATAGGATTCATGGTAAGAAGAACTACAGACACTCAGGAAAAGGAATGTGAAAAAGAGATATTTGCAAGATAAAATCCCTCTATTTAGCATTGCTTCAACTTGCTGCACTACAGGGAAGGGAAGTACTTGTGTGCCCTGATGATCCTTTGAATGATGGCGTCTCCGATCTTGTTGTAGACCATTTTGTTGTCTGCACAGCTGATGAAAAACTGATTCTGTGGTAGAAAAATTAAAAACAAAATGATAAGATGCGTATTATCTCAACTTAATTACATAAATTATTTCACTGTGCCTGCGACAGATTGGCAACATGTCCAGGCTGTACCCCGCCTCTCGCCCAGAACGTTAGCTGGAGATGGGCACCAGCAACCCTCCCCACCCCACTAGGGACAAGGGTGTTAGAAAATGAATGGACGGATGGATTTCACTGTGCAAAGATACAAAACACTCCCAGTATTTCTAACCGAAGCCATCGAATTATCCACAAAACTTTAGCTTCTCTAATTTTACTAAAAGTATAAGTATAAACACATAAAACTGTCGGAAAGTTCGAGAACAAGTTTTTTCTAATCCTGACAAGCAGATCAAGGTTCCGATCACGCAATCTAAAAATGATCATCATCTGATGCCTTGACTTTTTTTGTTCAAGTCAATAAAAAAGCCGCCTATCTTCTCAAATAATCTGGGCTCTATGAAAATCTCTGGAACACCTTTTTTCCAGGTGTTCCAGCAGAAAGAACCCAATTATTCGTGGGTTCTTTCTGCGTGTCCTGGCTTCCTCCCACAGACTCAAAACGTTGCCGTCAGGTTAATTGATCTCTCCAAATTTCCCTTAGGTGAGAGTCTCTTCATGCATATTTTCCCCTGTGTTGCCCAGTGGTGGACTGGTGACCTGTACAGAATGTACCCCGCCTTTCTCTTGGCGAGTGCGGGAGATAGGCGTCACCACATCCCCAGAACACTGTGAGGATAAGGGTGTATAGACGATGGAGGGAGGGATGATATGAAATGTTCTGTGTTGCAAAATAAGTTCCTTATAGTAAAAATTAAGATTTTTTAGCTTTGCTCGCTTTTTTTAAACACAGTGCTATAATTTTAAAAACAAATATACATGGTATCAATGAAATATCAAACTGGAGGCAAGAAGTTCTGATTGGGGAAAGGCAAAAAGCAAAACGGTTTGTTTGTCAGTGGATAACAACATTTCTGAATCTTATAGCCACAATAAATAAAATATGCACATTCTGAGCCACAGGGACTGCTACCATCATGCAGTAGTACAGTACTGAGCATTCTTTATGCGTTGTTTTTGGAATGTGGAAATGATAAAAATTATGAAAGTTAATACTAGGTCCTCCATGATCCAGATGTGGGAATGTATAAAAAAATGTGTATGTTAAAAAAAAAAAATATACAGTTTTAAAAGTAGTTTTAGATTTTGACATGTCGAGGAAACGGTGTGCATGGTCTGCCTGCCAAAACGCAAGTTTTTGTGGTAGGAAGTGAGAATAGTGAGACAAAATCCCACACAAGCAAAGAGAGAACATGCAAGACCCACACAAAAAGGCGTTCGCAAGCGAGATTTGATCTGTGATGCAACAGAAGTGGCTCACAAAAATTCCTTCTTTTTCATTCCCTAATTTGGGCTAATCCTTTTAGCACAGATAAAAACGAAATGTCAATACAAAACTCCTTTAACAGCCTGGGTGATGCTTTACCTCTATGTAGATGTAGTGCTTGCTCTTGGCGATGACCTGGACGTAGGCATTATGAATGGACTCCTCATGATATTTAATGCCTGCTGACCAATCTGCTGATGATCGCAACACCTTGCACAAAAATAAAAAAAACAATGAAGAAAGTTTTTTAAAAAGTACTTTTCATGAAAGAAGATACAACCTGGAGCAATTTCAAAATGAATGGTTGTGTGCTGAGCTTCTTGTACTGCATAGTACGCTAATTAGACAGGTAACATAGCTAATGTGGTTATAATAAGCTAGATAGAAAATAATTATTATAACACAACATGGCTTTGAAGCCATTGAGGAGATTGTGGGTGTTGTGTGTGAACCTAAAGTTTCCCAATATGATGCATCGGCTTATGTTAGTGAATGTTACTTAAAAATTCTTCCACCTAAGATGAAGATGTTACCTTTAATAACTAGCTGCAGCACCTGCTGTTTTTTTTTTTTTATCTCAGTGTCTGAGCCAAATGAAGAACAAATAATTTTTCAGTCTTTTTGCTTCCCTTCCAAAAGGCAAAGTGGTAAAGTTAGCTTGAAGCAACTTTTTATTACAGTGCAGTCAAACCCTCATAAGTTTGACTTAGTTAACCACAGACTGATTAGGTGGAGATTATTCCATTCACTGCTGTTTTGCTTTGCACAATCACTGCACTGATAAAATCGCATTTGTGGTGACACAAGTGTTTGCTGACAGTTGTGTCTATTAGAGTTGCTATTATTTGTCAGAGCCCGACTGGAAATTAGACGATCTTACCTATAATAGAAACCTGTAGCAAAAAAAAATCCTGCAAATTGACTAAACCGTGAAGCCTAGTCATAGACTAATTATATGGTAAAATATATCTCACAAAAGAATGAACACAACATGCTTTTTAAAGCTCTTTTACATAAATTGATTAAACTTTAAAAACAGATAGTTTTAGCAAGAGTTAACAGTTTTATGATGTGATCTTTATACATATCCTATTAATTTTTGGGTTTTTTCCAGCTTAAACTTCTTGAACAGAAGTGGAGCACGTGTTGCATTATGTAACATTCTTGGAACACAGGGATACTTCTCTCTGCTATCTGCTTCCAGCAGCCATGGAAGAGGTGGGCAAATGTTTGGTAGTGGGAGTTTATCTCGCATGTTCTCTTTGAATCCTCCACCGTACTGGTAGAAACATTTTTCAATATATTTCAAAATACATGCCCGTTTCTTTTAAATTAGCGCCAGGTCACGTTCCCTCACCTGTACTTTAGCGTTAACACACCCAGGAACTTGGTACTTGAGCTCGTCAGCAGAGGAGTGAGACTTTGGCAGGAGGAAAGGGTAAGACAGAGAGCGGTACTTTGGCTTCATGATCTGCAGGAGCAAAAAGGTAGGAGAAATTAAGCAAAAAAATAGAGTAAGTTAAACATAAGGAATTAAAGGTGGAAAAGTTTTAAGGCCAGAAAATAGAAGAAAAACAAAGATCAAAAGCCACAGAAATTATGAGCACTGAGATGAGGGCATTTTTTCCACACTGTTCCAGTAAAACATTTCCGGATTAGCAAAGTTTTTCCCCTCATTTTTCTTTTCCTAAGTCATAACCACCCTCTCTTACTAAAAGCCCAAATAAACTTAAAAAACAACCACAAAGTTAAAACCTATTTTAGATTGATCTTTATTTATAGTACTTCCAAACCATAAAGCGTATGGAAATCGTTATACTTTGGTAAAGTTCCACCGCTGGATAAAGTGCCTGGCCACATCCCGGGCGCCTCTCCCATGGACCACCGAGGCGATGTCATGCCAAGGCATTCTGGGAGTGGTGTACCTGTCGATAAAGTCTGTACAGTGTGGAAAACATGGGGAGGGGGGAAAATAATCAATTAAAAACAAAACATAATTTCACATTTCTTTAAGATAAGTGCGCTTTATGGAACGCTTTAACTGCTGTTACTTTATCGCAATGCACTGGTACAAATATAGGAACTTCTATCTAAACGGAAAACAAAGAATAACGAAAACAGCTGAGGTATAGAAATGTGTGTATTGGTGTACCAGACCATCAAAAGGTTTCTCCAGTTGGATCCAGTCCTTGTAAACAAAGTTGCAGTAGTCTTTTCCGTGCCAGAAGCGGGTGTTTCCCTGTAACTCTCCAACACCGGTTTTCAGGCTTTTGACAGAATCACTTTCTACAAATATGCACATGTCAAAAAAAACCAAACATTATATTGGTAAAAAGTGCTGATTTACACATTCCTAACAACACCTTCATCGAACACAAACAGAAGCGCAATTTTTACCACATGCACCTTTCATTATCTCACACAGCATGCGAGATGTGGAATTAGTACATCATTGTGTCAAGGCAAAAGCAAAACAAGAGTGTTGATTTTCACACCTGCACTGTCCACGCTGCTGACGCTGTCCACATGCTGCAGGGTGTGCTTTTGCAGGTGTCTGTACAGGCTGAACCGGACGATCCTGCTGCGGCCAACGCCCTTCAGCTTGGGCAACTCGGCGGAGTCAGGAGGCGGCGTCCCTCGCCCATTGCTCTGCGGGACGTCATGAACAGCAGGCACACCCTTATTGGAGGGAGGGCCGGTGCTGGCGCTGGCCTGCAAACAAACCACAAAAAGAAGATTAAAAATCAAATGTCTGACTGTTTGACATTTCCTAGATAAAACTGTTTAGAGATTAAGTTCTTTGGTGAGCTTTACGGTTTTGATAGTTGTACTGAAAAATAAGGCCGTGGTAGGCACCACAGCACTATGTGGCCAGAAATCTAAATGTTGGATTAAGCTAAAATCCTCGTGTGTTTTGGCAAGTCTGCAATAATAAATATTTAGTATTCTGGATCACCTCACTTTATCTGGAAAAACCTGGAAGCTTTTCATAAAAATAAAAAATTTAAAAAAAGTCAAAATATTCTGCTATATAAATTGCCCTTTTGCTGCAGAAGAGAGACTGTGTGACCAACTGCTCAGACGAATGGGGAAGCCTGTTCGGCTAATGGTTAACATTAGCAGATCACTCTTTTTTCCTGCTAATGTTTGTTGCATGGACAGATGTGAGTAGTGACTAATTACACTTTGTATTTACTTGTGTGACATTTTGGAAACAAGGAACATTTAGGAGTACTTTACTTCAAAGTTGCTTTTTATTTTTTCTTGAGTAATATACTGAAGTATTAGTCTGCACTTCACATTGTCTGCCTGTTCAAATACAGACACCAAAGAAGAATATTCGTAGTAAGTCAAAACAACGCATCGGATATTTAATAGGCAGACCTGCTCAAGGGCCACAGAGCGTGTCACGCTGCCCACATCTGTCAGCCGATGCTCTTTGTCATCCCATCGTCCATAAGCCAAGTCGATGCCGCCCACAAAAGCCACCGATTGGTCAATAACCACAATCTTCTCATGATGGGCCCACAGGTACACGGACGAAGAGACGTGGTCTGGATGCCGCATAACCTAGGACACAAACAGACGTATGATACTTGTTGCTCTTCTGCATTGAGACAACCGGGCATCAAAAACAATGTGTAGGATTTTAGTTTACGCCGCATTAGATTTCTTCAAGTGATCAGCTTGAAAATATTTTTGCTAATATTTTCACGCTGATAGATGAAAATAGATGACCACCGGCCACTAACCTTGATGTTGGGGTGCAGGTGCGTTAGCGTCCTTTTGCTGTAGCCTGAGTTGATGCCCAGGGCGAGCTCCACCTCTTTGTACAGCATCACAAAGATCCGTACACCCTGTTGCTGCGAATGCAAAAAAGATGGGGATCTCACACGTGTATTCATTCAAATGTCAAGAATAGATAGAATATCTTGCAAAGGCATTTATGCTTCTCGATACTTTCCACATTTTGTCCCACTACAACCACAAACTCCAGTATACGTAAATGGGATGCTATGGACATTTGAGTTGTTGGACCAACACAAATGTGAAGAGGAAGATCAAAAAGATTATCATTTTTTCATTAAAGTCTCAACCTTTGTATAGTATAATCTCAGGATAAAGTTGGCTGTTCTGTTAAGCCCTGAGAGGTTTTGTTTGACAACGATAATTAAAGAGCATCATGAAGATTGAGGAACAGAGCAGAGAGGTCAGTGATAAGGCGATGGAGAAGCTTAATGCAGGATTAAGTTATAAAATAATAACCCGAGCTCTAAAAATGGAAACACCACTTACCAATATGTAAACACCTAAACTGACGGACCAGGCAAGAAACCCATTAAACTGAGAAGCACCCAATAAGGACATGGATTGGCATTAGCAGTCTTTTTAGCAATTTGCCACAAGCCGTGTAGAGGGTACAATAAACATGTAAAAAATAAAAATGTAAATGTAAAAAAAAAAGTGACTTTTTTTTGCTCACTGACAAATTGCTTTGTGTGTCAGAAATTGAATAGGCACGCAACCCCAAACACACAATCCCTATGACTGAACATGGTGGTGGCACGGTCATGATGTGGAGACAGTTTTCTTTCTCGGGGACAGATAAAAGAAAATCAGAGCTGATGTGAAGACGGATGGAAATAAAAACAGGGCGCTTATGGGGCAAAAAACTTAAAACTGGGAAGTTTGGATCAAAGCATACTCAAGGGTTAGAATGATTCAGTCAAAATCAGACATGAATATAATAGAAAATTAATTGCAAAACTGGAAAATTAATGTTAACAGACACCTTCTGTGAAATCGGGCTGGGTTTGAGTATTTTGTGAGGATGAATCTGCAGTAAAACGTGGCTCTATGAAGTATTGATCCAGGGTGGCTGAAATTAAAATTAAACAATTTTAATAATTATACATAAAAATGTGTCTTTTCTTTTTTTCTTTCGATACTAGCAGTCACACGTATGAGTAAGAAAATGTGTAAACTGTCTTTTAGCTCAGGGAAAATTACATTCATTCGCATGATACGTTTTATTTATGAACACAGATTCCACAGAAATCAGTATTTGACCCAAAAAGTCAATCAACTCCTTGTACTGTAAGGGAGTCATTTCACTATAATTATTGTTCATTTAATGCCTGCTTACTGCTTTGCGTTTGAGGATGCAGTCCAGCCTCCATCTGTTTCCTTCTACAACAGGTCTCTTCAGGAAGATCTCCGGACTCAACCTGACGAAAAACAAAAACACAAACAGAAAGACACAAAGAAGGACAAACAGGCGAGTAAATATCATTACTTGTATACAATCGTAGTAGAAATCAAAACCTCGATCTGATTGACCAACATTTCGCTGAGTACAGTATAACAGACATGACATGATGCAGTCTTATGAGCCCATCACATTGGCATCCTGCGCTTGAGTCCACAGCTCATGTTACACCGGCTAACACCTCATTGGTAAAGAGCCTAAGCCCAGTGATTACAGCTTTGGAACGCTGGGATTTCAGCGGCGCAAAACATTTCTCCCATCTCTCCCTGAGAATATGCGCGTAAAGCAAAACACCAAATAAGTTATTGAACCTGTAACACAGGTATTTACAGTATGCTTATGGTGTGGCTAAACAGTTTCTGACATCTTGAACAAATGGATAAAAAAAAAAAGAAACTATGAGTGAGACAGCAAATTATGAAATGACAGAGAGATAAAGGGGTCTAGCAGATGGGCAAACAGATACGGAGAAAGTCTGTGGATTTCTATTCTTGGTTTCAGGCTGTAATTAGAGCCAGAACAACGTTGAGGTTCTCTGGCAGGCCTCAGGATTCATGACTGAGACGTAAAATAATGTGCAAGAACGTGCTTCACTGGCCAGTATGCGGTGCCAAGCTGTCCTCTCGTTGCAGAGCGACAGGTGAGTGGAAACAAGGCAATAAAACTGTTCAACATGCCGTCAGGAATTGGCACATTTTAAAGCCGGTTTTGAGATTGATCTTCTGAATGCAAGCGGGCAGTACAAACACATAAACTGTTCTGTGTGTTCGGGTGAATTGCACAAGTCTTAAAACAGAACAGCGAGGCATGTGGATCCTGTGCATAAAGTTGACATAGAGCTCTTTGTGTATCTATATAATCATATCTGAGATGTCATGTTTTAAAAATGTGTGTGTTTCAAAGATGCTGGATCTATAGGTAAAATGATCCCTCTAAATATTCTGAAGTATATTTGGGTTCATAACAACACAAGCTTATTATGCTGGTAGTATTGAAGGAGCAACATTTATGTAGATTTTGGCATAGAATCTTGATTGCCTGAATTATAAAGTGTTCAACCTTCTTTGTTTCTTATGTGATGTCACCAGAAGCGTGTGAATGTAAAAATATGTTTATGCAGGGTGCATTTTTATCCAGACATTTTTACAACAAAATAGCAAAAGAAGCCAGAAAAACTCGCATAATGTTCTGTAGAGGAAAAACTACATCCAGAGGAATTGCTTTTGCAGAAAACTTTGGATATTATCTTTCACTCCAATTCAATTTTACATTTACTGTTTCAACCTTTTTATTTCTGATCCTTTGACATTAGCACTCATCTAAAATGATTTTGAAGTCAAAGTTGTGTTATGTTACGTTGGATGTAGCCAATAGAATTTAATTGATTAAAACACAAGTGGCTAAATGAAATCACACATAAGCTATTAAAAAAAATACAATCTGTTTGTGATAAGTCAAAGTTTGGAGGAAAACAAGAATAATAACTGAAGATATATTTGATTTTTCTTTTTTTATTTTCCAACTCTTGCATATTGTCAATTACATCAGTTCTGAACCTTGACCTGGACGCAACACCCGTTTACACAGCGAGGAGAGAGAAACTCACCACCAATCTGTGATAAAGATTTCTTCTTTAGCCTCCTCCAAAGCATCGGCCACATCCTCCATGTACGTCTTTCCATTCACGTACCTGCACACATACGGTTTTGCTGTTACACTTTGCGTCTCCTGAACTCAGACGCGCCGTTTACTCTCAGCGCTTTGATGCACGCGCCGAGATGCAGAACTTTCTCAGCAATTGTGTGGCATGTGACGTCTCACTTTCAGAAGCATGTAGCAGATAAAGGAGAAGCTACTTCTGTTTTCTTAGAGCTTCCAGTGTGATCACAACTTCAGTCTTCAGCTGAATTTTAGACGCGACAAACGATTTTTCAGTTCTTTCCTCCGTCTTATTTCTCATTAACGCACTGAAAACCATAAACCTGTGTCATGACCGAACTGTTCTTTATCTACCACCTTTGCATGAGCCTAAATATGATTTGATAGCAGGATCACATACTTTACATGATGCAGTATATAATCTACCAGGTGACGGGGGAGAGAATGCAAATAAAGAAGGAAGAAATTGCCATGCAGCCAGAACAGAGATTTGATTACTCAGTCCTCGCAAGCATTTCCATAGTAACCAGAGAAACACTTGCAGAAGAAGGTGGAGAAAACGTCTTATTTATTCTGACACTTCCATTCTTGCAAATAGCACAGTTAAATTCATTTTACCATGTGAGTATATATGTGTTCAAGCGTTGTGAAGCCGTAGGGCAATGAGTTGACACATGACTCATGACTTCCTCTTGATGTAGAACATAAGACACAAAGGCCCATTTCTCCTACCACCCTTCAAAATTATTCATTACAGATGGATATGGCTGTTTGAAGGGAGTGATTTCCAGTTGCAGTCTGTACTGCAGCAGATCTGAAGAAGCTCCTGACTTAAACTACTTTTTATGCTGTGTTACAGTCGTGTGTAGGGGAGGGTCAGAGTTGTCTATTTTCAGAAATCGGGAAGTCAGAAAAACAGCCACTTTCCTAAACCCAACATCTACCCCCTGAGAAAGAGTCTAAAAGTTTACCGCAGTTTTAAAGTGGGCTGGGCAAGAACTCCAGATTTTCTAAACTAGGAGAATGGATGTGAAATAAATCTGCACTACTTGCTATTTAGATACTCGGAAGATCAAAGCCTGTCATGTTTGGAGTCGACAGATCGCCGAGAAACTAGTAGACACTGTCTGCGTCCGAACTGGTTTCTTTGACACCAGGAAACCATATTTCCTGTTCTATCATCACAAGCACAAAAGTCAAGCTTGCTCCACTGTCCTATTTTTCACGAGAGATCATATTTCTGCAGTTAAAGGTGCATTCATTTCCAGGGGTGACAATAACTACGGAGGGTGCGCTATAAAAACAGAAGTGTCAAAGAAATTAACCAACATATTGCTTCCAAACGCCAGTTCAGAGGTTTCAAAGCGATCAGCATTAATCTGTGAAAAACCTTTAGTTATTTGTATTTTTTACACCCCACATCAGCAACAACTCCATCAATCTTTCTTTTCTCAGTTCGGTTACCATTTGGCAGGGACGTTTTCCTGTTCCTGTGCAAACGACCCGAAGCGGTGGTCTTGGAGGAAAGCCTTCCCGTGACTCCGCACGAAGCTCTCGATGCTCTGACCCCACCAGCGCGCATGTCTGTAGCTGCTGCACTTAAACACAAGTGTCCTGCCGGCAGAAGACACACAGATGTCGTTTAATATGTTGAAGGTCACAGTCCAGAGAGACAAAAATGTCATCCATTTATGACAAACGAAATCATTTCCAGGTAAAGAGCACATTATGTGACCAGAAGCAGCTTTAGGATATTAAATCTGTGCTTATTTTTGTTTTAGCCGTTTCTTTGGGGGGCAGGGGGAATTACACTGTAGGAGGAATCACTTTAACCACTATTATTTTGTGGCCACAGATATAACATAATGCTGTTATTTTCTCAACATGGGGAAATGCAATAAAGCTAAAGTGTTCAGTCGACCACGTGTGCACAAAAATGCAGAAACACAACCTGGAAAGGCTGTCAATGCGGACTCCATGTTGGGTCTCGGTCTCTTTGGAGTCCATCTTGATGCTGAACTCTTTGTCCATCAGCAAGACGAAGGAGATCGCCCCGGAGTCTGGCTTCATATACAGCAAGAACGAGTCTTTGACCACCAGCCAGCTGCAGAACACACGTTTAGTTGTTAGCATCGTTATCACCACCTCCCGGGTCTGCCTTTACTGCTGCGGCTCTCCGCCGACTCTTGAAGAAGCGCTTCTTTCACTCCTTGTACTAAGACAAGGGTGTGGGAAGAAAAACCATCAGCATGTATCAGGATGTAGGTGGCTTGGCCGAGCACTTCCAGTGTGTGGGATTTTTGAGTGGATTTGTTGTCTTTAGAAAACAACATTCGAAAATGGCTTGATGGTAGTTTAGATTGGATGAAGGAAAAAAACATTAAAGCTTGTGGAAAAGAAAAGATCTATTGAATCTGTGGAGTTCATGACTTTTTTTCTACCTTTTTATGTGTGTAAACATGCTCATAATGTATTTTTTAGTAGATTAAACAGCAGTAATTGTTTGGGGGGGGGGGGGGTTTGCATTACAAGACAATTTTAAAATGAGCAAAACAGAACTTCCCTAACCTGCAGCCCCTCAGACTAGCCTAACATATATGTATAAAAATTGATAAATGTGTGGAAATCCTACAAAACGCAAATAAAACGTCTCTTGCAAAAAGGTCCAAATCATTTGCCAGGAGGATGTCAAAAGATTGCTGTATTATTGCATTTGTGGAGGATGATAACTGTAGTACAACTTTTCTTCAAACAGTTGACATAAAGCTCATACTGTGTCATATACATGTCAGGATCCTGGGATGTTTTGAGTTGTTTTGTTTTGTTTGTGTTTGTAGTTCTGATTTGTTATCTGCTTTATTAGAGCAGTTTTGTTTCTGTTTTTCTATAGCTCAGTCCTCTTCTGGTTTGTTCATTTATTCTTTCTGCTTAGTAGTTCATTATTACAGTTAGATTCATTTTCCTAGTTCCCTGCTTGTGCACGCTCCCTCACTCTCTCTCTCTACACCTGCAACCTGTTAGCTAATCAGCTCCAATCTTTTGTTCCAGCATTCATCCTCCTAGTACTTGTCCACCTCTCTTGCTTTCACTCCTCTCTGGTTCCTCTTTTTAGATCCATGCTCCTCCTTGTTCCTGGTTGCTTTGTTCCTGCGTTTTGCGTCCTGCCGGCTATAAGCAAGTTCAAATTTTATTTTATTTTTTTACAAATTTATCACCATCTACTCGACGCCTCAGCCTGTCTGCATTTGGGTTCACCATAACCTCCACAAATCATGACAATAAAGCCTCAGACATTACGGATTTTTAAACTTTTTTGTGGAAAAAAAAAAAAGGTGGCAAACGATGTGACATGGAACTGGAAAACAAGAATGGATGAAGGGACGGCGCATTGGCGACACACCGTTTTGACCAGCGATAGCAGGCCTGACCCTGACCGCAGCAGTTCATTCCTGGGATGCGATGTCCGCCGGAACGCTTGTAGATCATGCCTTCCCTGTTTGACATGAAATGACAAGAAAATAAGAAAACAAATGTAAAAACAAGCTTAGCACTAGTTATAAAAGTCATTTATTAGGAGAAACAAACAAAATGGGGGGAAAAAAAGAAAACTTACAGTCCTTTGGGTCCCAAGTCATGTATAAAAGACAACTGGCTAACGTCAATGAACTCCATCTGAGAATACAAAGGAAGACAAAGCAGCAGGTTTAATGCTGGGAGTTTGGTAGTTAATACTGATATGGAAATATTTAATGTGGGCTGAATATTAAAATCATATAAACAAGAGAGAATCAAAAAATGGTAAAAAAAATATTTATTAGTTACTCACAGTGTGGTGATATTTCCGATACATGGCCATCTTCAGAAGCGTGTTTATGTAGTCCTCTAACTGTCTCTATAGAAACACATGTGCTACATTGCATCACAGTGACCACTTTAATGACAAAATCTATGTATATAACCACCAACATGCGCAGACACATTGTTAAAAAGAGCTTGGAAAAAAACACAAGTTGGCATGGAGTTTAGTGCCATGGCAACAACAAGAGCACACAGAGAGCATCGTGCAGTAACTCAAATATTAAAGCTATTCTGCAACTAAAGAGGAGGCCCCAGTCGGATGAATGCCAACTCACTCTCCTGCTGGAGACCTGCTCATCTCTGGCCAGCTCATCTCCTCCCCCTCGGGGCAAGGAAGGCATCTCCCTCACCTCGCTTTTCCTCACCGTCTTCCTCCTCACGGTGTGGCTAGGAGGGAGAAGATTGAATCCAAAATTTAAATGCGTATTCAGAAAATCTTACAGTCAAATAGGTTTTCATAGAAATAGAAAGTGACGAGGTGGGAAGGTTTTCTGTGGCTGCTCAGACATTAAAACAAGCTCTGTCACAGGTAGTTTTAGAAAGGCAAATGATCAAAGTGATGGATGGATAAGCTACATCTGTGACTCGCCAAGAATTTCTTTGTGCTAATAAAAACAGAACAGTCGTCACGTTACGTTGACTCATATTATGTAACTGCCTTGTTTGTGGATGGTCAATATGATGACCAAAACACTTTCAATAATATTTTTTTACAAAATGCACATTGCAGGAGCGATTTACATAACCAAATAATGTGGACTGTATGCTAAATGTAGTCATTTCTTTTTTCAAAATAAACTTTGTAGTTACAAACTATGTGAAAATACAATTTCACAATTGTGTTTCACTTGTGCAAAATGACCGTTCCTGTTTTTCCAGTCTTATCTTTGTGTTCATGGCTCGCTCACAAAAGGAACGTTGTCCTGACACAAATCAAGCAGTGTCAATATCAATTTTCACGTCCCAGATAGCATAAACAGTAGCCGGCTTATGAAGAATATGAATAGGAGAAGAATTTGTATGCAAATACATTAAATATTTAAGTTTTTATGAATCTTCCCGTTCACACTCCAGCATCAGATCAGGGTCACCATTAGAATCTGGACACATAATGGGATTTTATGTTAGCTCCCTCCTGCCCATCCAAGTGCCCCATATGGATATTCTGCACAGCTAGTTATTGAAAAATCTGGTGTATTTTAGTTACGTCTGCAACACTATTATTGGATATCGAATATCGGATTTGTGCTTGGAACAACTAAACAAATGAAACAATGAAAACAAAGTGCTACGTTTTTATCCCCACAATAATTTCACTGGAACCACATTGCAAGCTAAATTATCAATGAGTCGCATCAAAACAAAAAGGAAATACAGCAGCGTTGGCCTGACACTTCCTTCTTCTAGCCGGAGGAAGGAAGAAGTGATATTGCAGTATGTGTCGAGTTACATATATTTACTTAGAAAAAATGAGGCTGTCCTGCAGTGATTCTTGTGGTGGCAAAAAATATCTGTTCCCGCCTAGAAAAACAAAATGTAGCTTCTAGAACAACACTGGTAAGCGAGTTGAAAGTGCCACAATGTAGACCATGTAATCTATCTGAAATGAAAGGTTTTATAAGCAAACACATATGTTGTTTTTTTATTATTATTTGAATGAAGCATCAGATTTTACTAGTGGTAAGCAAATGCGTTAAAAGTATTATTTTTAGGGGTTTTGCATACGAAACAGTACAAGTCTGAGCGGGGGGAGGCGTCTGCTACGTCGTTTCCGTGCAGGTGCAGGAACAAACCTGCGTGACGGCAGCGGTATCCTAATGAGAGTTTTGTACGTCCTCAGCTCTCTGTGCAGCTCCAGAAAATGTTTCTCCTTCCTCTTAACCACCCAGGTAAACTCTCCGTGCTTCATCTCGATCTTAAACACGGCTGGTAGAGACTGCGGACACACGGAGCAGGCGAATCAGTTACGTGCAAATGGAAGAACGTATTGCTTCAGACCGTAAAGGGCTGAATGTGCAGCAGAGTACCTTGTTGACGCTCCTCTGCTGTGACAAATTGAAGCGGTCCTGTGCCGTGGTGAACCGTTCCACCTCTAGGATCTTGGCGGTAATTGGCACAGTGGGGAGGTAGACCTTCGCACTGGCCTCCTTAAAGCCCACTGTAGCGTACACCGCTGAAAATGGTATACGGCAGTCTCCTAAGAGTGAAATGGTTAATATTAATGAAAATCTGGGGGTTTTCTGTGTGTGGGACTCACTCATGGCAGGCTGAATTTCTAAGAAAGTCTGCTTTTGTCCACGACTTTACTCCGTTTAATATATAAGAAAGACTGTGGCATATTGCCACATTACAACCACAAACCTCCGTCGATTTTATTAGATAGATCAAAACACATTTGTGGAAGTGAATGCTATTCTAGAAATAAAAAAAATCTGCAGAAGCTGGTTGTCTCTTAGGGTTTGTGTTTTAAGAATGAAGAAACTGACATTTCTGCCAATTCTTCAAAGAAAAACAGCTGAAGCTCAGTCGGACTGAATGGAGAGTGTCTATACACATCCTAATGCTTTGTCCTATTAATTAAAAGAGCAATTCAATAATAAAGTCAAAATTATGCTGCTGCAAAGACACCCAGTAGTCATGCCGTGTGAAAATCAGCTAGTAATTTTATAATTTAGAAAAATCTTCAATAACAAAAGAACTTATATTCGACATTGCACCTTTTCTTTACAATAATATTTATATTGTCAAAACATTGTGGCTTGTTTTTCCTCACCATTTTGATTTCATTCTTGTTGATATTTCAAATTCATCAATGTTACGTTTTTTTTCCTCTAAGTGAACTTCTTCACACTGATCTCCTGATTCTGTACACATTAAGTAAGAATTTACAGCTATATTTGGTTTAGAAATAATCAGGGGGAGTTTGTGAGGATGGAGACATTTATTGCCTGCTTCTGTTCGCCTGATTTATGGTGTGAGAGATGTTATATTACGAACCGTAAAAGGCAGATTAAGATGGTTTTCATCATGCTTTTCTCTTCCCTGGCTTTCTGACTAAAGTGTCTGACTAAATAGATTACGCTGAGATGAAGCAACATAAATAACCACATCAGCCTGGGGTGAGGAGGACTAAACCAAGTCATGAAGGAGTGGTGATGGGTTAAATATTAGGTAATTAATTCTAATAATTATTTTTGGATTTCCAGTAACAACAACAACAAAAAAATTATATTGAGCAATAACACAATGCTTCTACATTTCTGGAACTGGAGGGAGTAATCACATCTCTAAGTCATTAAATGAAGAGGCAGAAACAAACTGATGTCTGCAGTTTGAACTCTATCTCTTAGAGTAATGAACTCTAAGAGATCTAAGAATTTTTCCAAGTGAATAAAAAAGTTTATGAAGGAGCAGTCTGCACCGTCAAATCTTCTCCACAACTAAACTGTCAGGAAATCTTCCAGAGGGTGGCAACAGATCTACTTCAAGCCAATGAACAGAAGGGTTACTTATCTAACCTGCAGATTGAATGTGTCCTTTTGCTTTTCATTTTCCAGATCAACTTTGCTTTCGTATTTTTAATATATTTAGAACATTCAGTGTATTATATTTGACTCTTTCCCTTGTAAGAAATAAGGCAGCAACACACACCCAAGTAGTTCCCATCATAGTCGAGCTCCTCTCCCTCTTCGAGGTCCAACTCTCTGGCATCCAGGCTTTCCACAAGTTCGGCCATGTCGATACCATCAAGTGTGTCCGAAGCTGCTGGGGTTTCAGAAACTTCAGAGTTCACCAGGTTGAGCTTACTGGCAGTAGGCTGAGCCTTGTCAAGCATAGCTTAGCAGTCGGACCCCAGAGCAGGGCGCACCTGTAGGAGAGAGGAGATGATTATGACATTAGAGTCATTTGTTGATTCATGAATTTGAGATTTGTAGATCCACTTCCTTGAGTCCACACTCCAGTCCCACATGGGAGGGACAGTTGTTTGACTTTGACCTTAGAGACCTCATTCTAACCCAGCCGTTCTATTTTGAGTCGGAAAACTATTAGAAACATGCAGAACCTCTGGCAAACATGCGCAAGGAAGGATTCATGCACCACTCACACAACTATGATAAGATTACAATAAGAGTAACCCATTGGTTGGCTAAATATTTTTGTTCAGCTGAAATGGCTAATGTATTAAATAAATGATTCCTAGATTGGTGGGGGAAAAAAATGAGGTGTGATCAATTTTATCACCATTACCTGTGGAGCGGATACATCATAAAGGCAGGCTGATAAGATAAAGATGGATTACATTACATCAAATGAACTGTGTCATACATCTGGTGATACTCTCTGTTGTCAAAATCCTCAATACATACTTATCAAGTACATAATTTTAACAAGACAAAACCGAGATTACGAATAAAATCACTGGTCCGACATTTGCTTGTGCTTGTCCAAGACCTTCTGTTTGAAAAACGTCTTTCCAAATGGACGTCTTTTCTAAAATTCATTCTTCCTGTTGGTTCTGAAACCTGTTATTTGCACAACAAGCTGTCCCTTTTATGCTTATCATAAAATGTTAGTGGCTTTTTCACAACAAAGAATCAGCAGCCAAACTAACACACTGGTGCCATAATTGCAGCTGTTAAGGAAAGTCCACACAACCAGAGGCGGTCCTAGCCTGTTCGGCGCCCTGGGCAAACCACCTTCCCCCCATCCACCCACTTGACATAACCCTGACATTTTAGGAGGTCAGTGAAAACTTTTAGGTCTTATAAAAATTACATAAAAGTTGGTTTTCTTTGGAAGAAACCCAACTCCTTTGTCCAGAGATAGACAGAATACAGAATAATGTTGCCTTGCTGAACACCAATAGTACCAAGCAGAGATCCCTGCTACTGTTTCAGTCCTGTAGTGTTTCTGGGCAGCCTCTTTGACAAGCTTCTATCTTTTAGTCAGTGATGGAGAGTGTCCGGTTTTGGTAATGTCGTTGTTGTGGAACTTTTACCCCCTGACCTTTGTGTTCTAAGATTGCTCCGATCTTATGTTACCTTTTTGCAAACTGTGGCCTGGTTTAGTGGATATAAAAGAGCGAATGACAAAAAATAACCTAAAAGGAGGGTTGAACTTTATTTACCAGCTTTGAGTTCTTTATGTTTTTTTGCCTGAGTTTTTGTACGTTAACAAGCAATTGAACAAGTTTACCTTTTAATATGGTTGCATCTGGTATCAATGAAATATATTCATTTATTCATATTCATCAAAACATGAGGTAATTCTAGCTAAAACACAACAGAGATAATTAAAGCTTGCCTGCCCTAATAAAGGACGTCTGCTGATTTCTCTGTTACCATTTACTGTCTTTAAATGGGGTTTCAATCACAAACAATCTTTTTACAGCTACTTTAAAGTACTTATTCTGCTTTTGGTCCAAAACTTCATCCTCCTGTCCTATGACCATTAAATGCCAGGGTGTGTAAAATCCTACCACACTGTAAACCACGTTTTTGCCTCCCGGGAAAAAGGGAAAAAAAGCTGACACAAAGGGAACACCCATTCATGTGCAATACCGCCTGAGCTCAATGATTAGTCACCCAAGTCTACCCGAGCTCCTGTGGTCCATTATTAAATCTAACAAAGAGTGTTTTGAAAGCGTAGAAATGGAACAGGTCTCAGGAGGAGAGTAACAAGAGAAAAAGGAAATAAAGTGGAGACCTGATTCAGCAGAAAGATGAAAACATTTTTTAAAGGCTACCAAGGTGCGATTACATTTCCACATCATTTCATTGATGTCTAGGACAGTCAGTTCTTCAGTTTTGAAAGTGTTCGGTTTCTAACCAATACAGTACAGAGTTTATAAAAAAAAAATGGAAAGTTACATTTACTTTCTAAGCAGTCTAGCTGGTTAGCATTAGCTGCTAGGTTGTAGTGTTTTACTCTATGTTTTCTGTACTTGTGTCATGCCCAGTGCTGGTATTTCAGACAGTGAATACCGCCGTTGCTCTTAGTTACACATTACCTCTCTGTGTGTGTATATAACCCCTGAGATCACCTCTGTTCTTTCCTTCCTTTTTTTTCACTTCACCATTCTCTTCACATGTAACAAATTAGTTTTTTTTTCTTGTAATGTCCAGACTTGTGTCTTCATTTTGTGTTTTCCCTGGATGCTGAACTTCAGAATGCTTTCATTTTATTCAGGTAAAGGAAAAAAACAAAGCCCCATTTATTTCCACAACTGTCGAAGTAGTTGCAATTGGGTTGTTTTCTTTAAAATAAAAGCATGAGATGAACACTATTGTAGGTAAAAAGTAAGGATAGTTTTTTTTTATATATACAACAGTTTTATTGTCTGAAAAGCTGTTTAATTGCAAGTCTTAACAATATGTGCCTCTTAAGTGAAAGTGAGGGATTTTCTTTTTCCAACACAATTTTTCAGACTGTTTATGATGAATACCACAGATACACACTAAACCAGTAGATAAAGGCTCAACAATAAACCACCAGGCAGCAAGATCCAGCATGCTTGTACAGTCAAACCAGTTACCTTAAATCACTTGTAGGTTGCATTCAAGGCACATCAGTGCGCATCAGTGAGCAGCAATTCCAGTTTTTTGTGGTAGTCAGTTTTTAAAAGTGGGATTTTGTCGTAATAACAGTTCCCTTAAAATATGGTTTCTTTTGGAATTGATCCATTTGATTAGAAATATATCTGAGTATCAACACCTTTTGTGACAATGTGTTCAAGGAAAGCTAGATTGTAACATCAGTGTTTAGGACTTCAGCAATATTAGAGACCAAATATATTTTAACGACAGAAAATCTATAAGTTTTTTCGAAAAAATGATCTAGAATGTAGGCAGCAAGTGAGCATCTTTACTATGCAGAAAAGGTAAGAGAGCTCTGTGACAGTAACCAGGTCAGGATCTCAATCATTAATAATAGTTTCTTCGTCTGAAACACTTTTCTCTAGGATATTTTGACAAATGGAACCTTACATTTGATAGAAGAGCCTGCAGAATAGTTCAGACCACAGCTAGGACAGATTGGGACTAACCAACACGACCAAGGAGATGTTGTTTGTGAACATAAAGTTTTTCAGGTAAGAAAATACACCTATCACTGTTGTTTCTGTTTTCCACGCACACTCTCTCAGCTCAAAACACCTCAAGCAGTCATTGTGCAAGAGAGTGGCCACACACTGGATGAGTGTGTAACCCCCTCCTAAATACAACCAAAATGTCAGTCTCTTAATGGACAGCTTTGGTCGCAAATTATCATTACATTACAAATGGATTGGGCTAACCACAGAGTGCTTTTAAATCCTTGTGTAGGGTACTAGTTTGACAGGTCTCCAAGCTGCGGCCTCTAAAAGAACATTTCTCCTGGCTTCCTGTTACTCAATGTAAAAATGCCTTTTTAAAACCTCACTTTATGAACTCTAATTTGATCTGCAGACTTTGCTACTACTGGTTCTGTCTTATGCAGCCAATGTGTTATGCCGTTAGGCCTTCTGCAATTTTCTTTTGCTTGGCTGCCTTATGCTGCACAGCGGTAATCAAAAACATGTTGTTGTTGACTCTGCAGCTCTACATTTCGAATGGCTACAGTACAAAAGAATAAATTAAACTCAATCGCTATGTCATTGCGGTAAAGTCTATTTCACTGAGAAAGCCTTGCGTATGTAATCACACATTCCAGAAAACTTGAGCAGCAGCTTTTATTATCTCCACCAAGACGTCGAGCATTAACCCACTCAGAGGTTTCAAGTCACAAATTAAAGACCCGGAATGCTGAATATTGTTTCAGTGTACGTATCCTTCAATACAAAAAGCATACGAACAGATGTATTTACATAAACAACGACTGAAATAATATGTGGCTTCAACATGCAACCCGAGAGGAAAATTATCTCCTTCTTCCATTCTGATGGAACTCCTACTTCCTGCTTCCTGTCCTGTTGTCATGGTGATAATTCAAGCAGCTACAGAGCAGACTGCTTACATATAAATATCAACACAAGCAGTTCAGAACATCCGTCTCTCTTTTTGTGTGTTTGACTTTTCTTAATGTCAATTAGTGAGAGAGCGACTACAGAGCATAAAAATACTGTAGAAGAGGAAGACGTGTAACAGAAAAGGAAATTGGCCACCACATCTGTTTGTCATGACTGACAGGGAAATTCAGCCTTTGATCATAAACGCTGTGGTCACCTTTGCAATATGCCTGAAGAAATTAGCTCAGGAATCAGATATGTCATTTGCCATCCAGCTACACAGAAAAGTAAAAAATGTAATTTTGTTAATATAAGCACTCATGTTCATGGCACACATAGCTACTGGTAATTCAGTGCTGCAGTAAGATGTGAATTCAACATGGTACAGGATACAGTTCTCAGAGATATTTCTCCAAATTGACATTGTCATGCACGTTTGCAGATCCATGATGCAAATTTTTCTTTCCACCACATCCTAAAGGTGCTCTGTTGTATTAGTGATCTGGTGATTGTGGAGAACAGTAGAGTACAGTGAACTCATTGTCATGCCCAAGAAACTAGCTTGGAATGATTTGAGCTTTATGACACGGTGAATGATCCTACTGGAAATGGCCATCAGAAGATGGGTACACTGTGGTAAAAAATGGGCAGCAATACTACTCTATGAGCTACCATGTTTAAAGACTGTACATCTGGGCACAGAATGTACCCAGATGTACACATCTGTACATGAACAGATGTGTTCATGTACTTCAAATGTGGACTCATATAATGGGAAAACATTTTCCTTATCTATTAAATCCTATTTTGGTTAATCTGCTAACCGTGACCTCAGGTTCCTGCCTAGTTGACGGGAGTTCCACCTCGGTTGGTCTGCTGCTGCTGTAGCCTATCTAGATGTTGTGTGTTCAGAGACAGTGTTCCACATATCTTGGTTTTAACAAGTGGTTAGTGGAGCTGCTGCTGCATCTCTGACATCTCAAATCAGTCTGCTCATTCTGAAAAGCGGTTCAAATCATCCATTCGAATCCTGATAGGTTAGCCTTTTTTTAATATTCAGACCAGCCTGTCTAGTGTAAAAAAAAAAAAAGAAAGAAAAATTCTTGTTAAAACCCTTTCTTCCCCATTCTGAAACTCTAGTTGAGTGTCCGCATGTTTCATCACTGTTGAATGCCAAAATGAATTCAGGTGCTGCCATGTGATTGGTCAATTTGTTTGTGTTCACCAAGCAGTTGTGCAAATCTAAGGTGGCTGCTTAGTATGGGTTTTACTACCAACCCACCACTGTGTCTTCTACACCAAAGGAGTCAATATCATTACAATGGGACTTGTCAGATACAAACCCACAGCAGTGTGGTATTTGAGAGCATTTGTGCTGCGTGTGCACCTTCAGCTGAGCAGCTTTTCCTCCACAACAAGCTATTATCCCACCACTTCCAGTTGGAGTCCGAGACGCTACGACGTAATTGGTCACAGACAAAAGCACAGCAGTGTCTGACTTGTTGGTCTTTTCTCAGTCAGGTTGGTAAGATGCTTTTCTCTAAGAGTTGGTCATGCAGCTTATCTTGCAGAACAAACCATCTATTATCATCCAGACATCTCTGAAAGTTATTCTAACCTCCATTGTAAACAAAACCCAATGTATTGTAGCACATGGATACATGAAGCAAAACAAATTTTTCAGAAAGCATAAAAAGCCACCATTTGTTTTATCTTTATCTTTTCAATGTTACTTCTTTCAAAGTATTGATTGGACTTGACACATAACAGTGCTGAAAGTTAAATATTTCTTTCTGACTTGCATGAGATTCATCTGCAATCAATATCGTCCGGCATTAATGTTTTACAACCATTCGTATCAATACCAGGTGGTAATAAGTGGATACTGTTCAGTTTTTGTGTTTTTATGATATCTAATTTGCTTCCATTGGTTTATCGTAACATTACACACTTCCCCTTTGTGGTTTTACGACATGAGGACATGAGAAGGGTCATTTATGAGCAAGTATTTTTTTGAAGCAGAACTTCCAGTAGCTTTGTTTCGTTTGCAGATGCAGGGCTTATAAGAGACAGAAGGAAAGGAAGAAAAGGTCACTCTGGCCATGTGAAGTTGAACTTAGTTAAAAAAATAAATAAATAAAACATCTGAATTTCTTCTTAGTTACAATCCTGTCAAATGTTAAGTTTTGTCAGGGAGTTGTGTGTTTGGCAGCCAAAATGTTTGGCCCGCTGCTAAATTTTCCTTATCAGTGTGGGAAGACTTTGGCCCAAATGTAAACTGTTCATGCTTTTGTTTTCTGAAGCTCTTTTTTTCTCCAATGGTAAAAATTTAACTTAACACATTTCTGAAGAATATTTTAAAGAGACTAAAATTTTTCAGGTATTTATTGATAACTGGCGAAATAATTGTTTTTCAAACATAAGGGAAAAAAATTTTCTTATCTAAGAAGTACTGAGAGGTTTCCTTTTTCCACTCTATGGCCTTAGCCACGAGGCGAGTCTTTTGGGAATCTTGGACTCAAACCTAGAGTCTGACGTTGGCAATAATTTGGATGCTTTAGACTTAGCTTAGGCTGTTTGGTCTATATTTTCTACAGTAAAGCAAGATTTATGTTGGATACCAGTGGTCACCGTTCATTACTTGAAACACCAGATGCCATCCGCTATTTCTTTTTCATGCTTACACCAATCTGGAATGATCATGAGTCTCTCGGCATTGAGACCTTTCTCCTCTGGCATTCAAACTGGTAAATTTGTGGTTGATTCAAATCACGTTTCTGGATTCCAAGCTAACAGATTTTCTCTCCGGATCAGGAATGACCTGACTTCATGTGAGATGTGGGCCGATTAATGAACGCTTCAGTTTCAAAACACCTACAGCTTTCTGTTCAAGCCCTGCAAAGTTGGAGCTCCCCTTCAATTTACCGCACAGTGGAAGTCAGCTGTATGAAAATTTGATGGAAAAGCCGAAAATTTCAACTTCCACCACAACACGTTTTTGAATCAAAATCCCTTTGAACTACAGTACTATTTAAAAATGGCAATTAGTATAGAAGTATTTGGAAAGGACATTATTGACTGAGGGCAGTAGTGCAGTCTCAGACCGAGCACATAAAACACTCTTCCTAATTTCTCAAGAAAGCAGTGGGTGCACACTTCCCTTTGACTGCACATACTTAGAACAATAGAAAACTTGAAGGCAAAACAGATAAGTAATGTATTTTTAGTCGGTGCTCACTAAACACATGACAGCAGCTGGAAAGGGAGGAATGGAGTACAACTAAATTACAGGGGCAGCTGAAATGAGACACTGAATGCTATGAGAGGATTAGCAAGAATGCTTCACCACAATCTTAGGCGTGATACTATTCTGCACAGACTGACATGTTTTTATTATTATTATTATTATTATTATTACAGTTGTGACATCACTGTAGTCTGAGAAAACAAACTTGACAAAGATCACTTTTTTTTTATTTTAAGGTATCCTGAGATTCTTACTCATCCCTCTTCTTCATGCATGAAACAATTTTTTCTAACCTCCTCGTAGGTGTCCATGTATTATCGGCGTTTTATTCATTGTTTTAAACACCTTTGCCTATTCACACGAGACCTACTCGCGACACGCGTCTAAACGTGCGAAAATACGGACAGGAACACTGGAGGTGGATGACGAGACATCAGCACCAGCATCAGCAGGAGAGGTGCTGTCACAGACTGAACTCCGGGAGCTAAGAGAAATAGGTGGCTTGTGAAACGTGTAATCTATTCTTGGATGTATGGTTATGGACCATACATCCAAAACCATATGGCTGTATGGTGGCGAAGCATAGTACACAGAGTGATCTACACCAATTGTAAGGCTCCGTACATCCGTGCACAGGCATTCTTTCACCCACGTGCACGCACATAAATACAAAACAATAAAGATAAATGTGGCATGGCATTTATAGATGGTGTGGTGCCAAGCTCCTCGTGGCGCAGATGGCACCAAGAGAGAGAAGATGGATGGAGGAAGGGAGAGCGAGAGAGAGAGAAGAAATAAGAGAGGTCTGTGACACCTCTTTTTCTCTGCCCACACTAAAGCTGCCTATTATCTAATCCTTCCACCATGGATTGGGGGATAGGGATGGTCAGAGAAAGCAAGACATACAGTAGTTGCCAGAAAAACGGAGAGAGAGAGAGAGAAAGCACCCGTCACCATCGGCGGAGCGGCATTCTGCTGGTGGCAACACAAGGCATCATTGTACTGTTACAGAGCAAGGGAGCTGCTGCCTGTGGTCCGTTTCTGCCAAACCTGACTCGGCCATGGCAGGACAGCCAAGTTTGAGGCTGGAAAATTTCAGAGTGTAGCTTGGGGTCCAGACTGCCCTGAACTGGCTCATGATTACAGTGGGGGAGAAAATCCAAAGATCAGCTGTGCTGTGAACAAAAGGGACTGTTGTGCTTAAATTTTAAAGTGGAAAAAAAAAACACCATACATTTCCTGAATTGATAATGCAATGATTTGTTGCAAAAGTATTTGCAGCAGTACAACTTCCTCACTGTGGCAGACAAACTTAAAGAAGCGAATAATTGAGAAGCATAAAAATAAAAATAAAAAGATTCAGGGCAATTTAAAATCCCCTAATCTGAAAAGTCTGGGACATATTTGTTCCAGCTGAATCACCACCTCCAAATGCAAGTCATTGAGGATATGTTTCTGCCAGTTTTTCCATTCTTCTTTATTAAATAACTCCAGCTCATTCAGATTGTAACAAGAGCCACACATTCCCAACTGGACTTAGATGCGGACTTTACCTGGGCCATCAAACGCATGGACATGATTTCATCTCACCTATTCAACTGCAGGTTTTCTAAATTTTTATTATTCTGCTGCTGGAGGTGGTTGAGAGGATTTCCTCCAGGATCTCTCTGTATTTTGCCCCATCAATATAACGTCACATCACCACCACAGTATGATGTTGCCATCATACTGTGGTGTTGTATGTTTCTACATACAGCATTTAAGCCAAATGTTTAAAAATTTTTGGAAGATGGACTGAATACAACTCTGATTCAGAACTATGCTCTTGAAACCGACGGCTGTGTTCCTTGTTCTCTAAGAAATCTTTCAGGCAGTCACCGAACTGCAGGAGTTTTCTGAGAACAATGGTGGACGTTGGGCTGTGCATTTGATCTTAGATTTCATTCACAAAAATCAGAGTAGTGGCAACCGAACTGAAACATCTAGAGACCGTTGCGCAAAGAAGTATTTTTCATAGAATGAAGAATATTAGTGTCAACACCGAGCATTCTCTCTATCAGACTGTCACACAACACCAGAGTGTCTTTATTCAGAGGGTTCTTCCAATTAGCTGTAACCGTGACCACTGCAGGAGAGCCGTCCTTCTCACAGCCATCAGCATCTTCAACAACTATTTGATGATACCGGTATTTCATTTGCTTTGTTATCAAAGCAGTACTTTTTAAAACAGACAAAACTGAGTTTTACTCGTTTAGAAACTGTAGACAACGATCATGCGTCTTTCATTCCCAACCTCAAAACAATTCATTTTGTGTTGGGCTCTTCGCTTAGAAACCCACTGAAATACAACTATTTACACAAACATCTGCGCAAATAAAGTTTAAGGAATGCTATGAACGAACTACCGCAAGGCACATAAATATCTGTGAGCGATGGAAAGTGTGTTGTTGTACTACACACCGCCAACACATCACATCTGGAATAAATTTGCAGCACTAAACCCAGCCTGCTACTCAAATATTAGACTTCTATCCTTTCCAACAACCTCAAAGACTCTGAACGCAAAGAATGTTTGCTGTTTATATTACAAAAATAATACAGGGACACTTTTATTCAAAAACCGTTCTGGTTTGCACCATGAACCAAGCAGGAATGAGTTACTTTCCACACTCGCACACCTAAACCTCAGCAAGGAGCCACTGCTGTGAAGTCTATTGTTTTGGTGTACTGGTACAACAACAGGAAAGTACAGAGGTCACTGCCAAAGGTCAGTATCATGTGCATATGTAGCAATGACAACAAGAAGAAGAGGCAACTGTGGAGGAGGGTTGTCTGTGAGGCCGTGCATGGCAGGGAAAGATATCTCCTGTCCTTTCGCAACATTCCAGCTGTGGAAACAAACATTCCCAGCTGCGAATGAATAAGGAAACCCGCGTGCAGATCTGTCTGGTCTGTTTAACAGGCTACACACCGCTTGCTGCTCTACGTCATGGTGAAAGTGGTCACAAACTCTTCTCCACACCCAACTGTGGCACTTTATCGTAACATCAACATGTCTCCTATGCAACAGGACAACGACAACTGATCCAGCTCATGAAATCAACAAGTAGCTATAGTGAAGGTTTTTAACCTTCTTGCCTACTAATCCTGCTCAAAACGGAAATCTAGGGAGCATCACAGATACAATCTATGTATCTTAAAGCAGCCTGGGTACAAACAGGACACAGCAGACACAGAGAGACAATAGGGGTGAGGGAGGCATTACCAACCTGCTTCTTCTGTGGACATGCTGTCCACATGTTGGTCTGTCTGATCAAGCCAGCTTAGATCCTCTGAATGGACGGCAAAACAAAGACTCACCCATACACACGCACTCACACACACACGCCCCGTCTGAGACGACCAAGAGCTGTGCAGCAGCAGGCAAATTCTGTGTTCCTTCTTTACTGCAACTCAGTAAGTGTGGCAGAGAAAGAAAAAAAAAACTAACAGCGAACTCTCTCCAACTCCTCAGGAAGGGAGGGCTCTCTAAAACTCTGAACCAATCACATGGAGCGATTCTTCCTGTGAACTTCTCTGATTGGGCAGAAGATTTCACTGGGCCTGTGCTAGCAGGTAGGAGGAGTCCTAGAGTAGCAAACACTGACACCGGTCCTGCCTATTTTCTCACCATTGTTCGGGTGTTTTGAGTTCATGCGAGTGGATTTACCTGCATTCTATCCTATAACATTCCCATGCATGAACACTGAGCCTTTAGATATCTAAAAAAAAAACAACAACAACAACAAACAAACAAATCAAATAAAAGCAGAATACCTAAAATAATAAATGGAAAAATGTACAATCTGCTTGATTTATTGACATGCATCTGGTGATTTAAATACCTGCAGCCTCACAAAAACACACATACAGGCTCTTCTCAATAAACTAGAACTACATTAAAAAGAAAAACAAAACTCTAGCTCAGTGATTCTTGATAAAGGGGATATGACTCACTGCTCAGGGCAGCATAAGTTTGGGATGGCTCAAGAATAGGAAAAGCAGAAAGAACAACACAGAACAGTTTTCCCACCCTGGTCCTTCATGTTTGTAGCATTTCCCAGTGGTGTGTTAAAGCAGGGAGACATCTAAAACATGCAGGGCATGCCTTGAGGAACAGGGTTGGGTTGGCAATATACTACCTTATCAAACTACAAAGGAAAACTCTTATATTATATTGATTCAGTCCACAATTTAAATAGTTGCCTTAATCTGCATTTCTGGCTCTGGTGTCTGATCGTCCTGTGCTTCATAGATTCCCTTCAGGGTTTGGATCAGACAATTTTACAATCTAGCACATAGGTACCATGGCAATTAAAACATGTATAGGAGTTTTGACAGCATATGCAGGTGCCAAAACCTACTGGAAGATAAAGTTAGTATAAATATTAAGAGAGACGTATTAAATCCTGAAAAATTTCATTGCCTGTGCTGACTTTGGATTAAAACACGGTGAACCAACACCAGCAGACGACACGACTTTCCAAATTACTAACTGTAGAAACTAGGCAATGCCTTCATCAGCTTAATTCAAGTATGATGCTATTTATGTTGTTTCTGGTTCAGACAAAAGAGATATGTCAGCTGTACCCTGTGACCACAGGCACAGACTCCAGCCAGGGTCTATGTCACGTGAATCTCCTCCAAACTCTCATACAGACTTAACATTTCTCTGAGCCTGCAGTTACTATTGTTGCTTATGCACTTTTTTCCACCGCACCTTTTTCAATATACTTGAATATTTTATTAAAAGCAAGCTAGTTTAGTACTGTCCTTTTATGGCTTATGCTCTCATAAGCTGCACAACCGTTAGTTCTGAAGCGTTTACCAATAATCGTGTCGGCCATAACACAGCCCTAGCATAGCATAACATTCTTGTATTAAAAGTTCAGTCTCATTGCTTTTATAGGATCTTTCAATTTTCTGAATTGTAAAAGTATATGAAATTTTCTGTGATATTCAAATGTATTGACACGCATCTGTAGTCAGCTGCTCATTGAACCTGCAAAACAAAAATCAATCTCTTTCACCATCTAGAGGACGAAATGGAGAACTGCGCTCCTCTTGAGATCACTTGACACTCGCCTGTTTGCACCTCCAAGGACTTTAACCTGCAATCTACCACACCCTGACAGCACCTTTCAGATAAAATGGCTACCTAAGATTTTCTTTAGCACTAATGCTGCACAGAGGTCCCAGAATAATAATCATATTTTTTTATTTTATTCTTTTGACATATTTACAGGATAATGACCTCAGAAGAAAGGAGTCACAGTCTAGGCCCGTTAAAATACTAAGACAAGTCAGAGCACTAAACGTTTGGTTGGTGTCACAAGGAATATTTCTAAAGTTGATGTCTTTTTCCCCCAAAACAACTGTTATTTCATCTGCACTAATGTTGACATCAGCTCAACTGGAGCTGATATCAACAAAAGATTCCCCCAGTTTTATGAGATTCCCCTGAAATCTGTTCTGTGCAAAATTTCTAAGTCAGCTCTCCCTTTATACAAATATATAAAGAACAAACTCAAACATATCCTAATGTTGACACACACACACACACACACACATACATACAAAACTCTACATACCAGATATGAAGAGAAAATCTTGTGAAAAGCACAACTGTTCTGATGATCACCTGTTGCTCTGTCCATTAGTCAGATCTCTCTCACTCTTTGCATTTATTTATCACCGCCCAGTTTTCTCTCCTTCCCCATGAACACGCGCATCATGATTCATCGGCCATAAACATAATGGCAGGAGAAACAGCCCAAAGGCCAGCGAGATAACAACACATGGCACAGCGTGGATAAAATCTGATAAGTGGAAAAATAAATATGTTGTAACCTAATTTTTATTACAGGCATGATTTTATTTCTTGTTTGTTCTTTTAAACAAACAAACAAACAAAAATGGTAGTTCATAGTGTTAAAGCAAGAAGAAATTGGTTATTTGTTTTATTTATTACTAAGAAAAAATAAATGCATTACTTCTTTCCTGAAATCATTTAAATTCCAAATTGAAAAATTTCAAGACAACAATGTTTTTAAAAAAATCCATAATATCACAACTTTTTGCATTTCTAGCCTACACAAGCTAACTGAATTGTTTTTAGCATTAGAGGTGTCACTGACCTAGCTACAGCTGGATAGAAGATAAATATTTTGCTTCAACAAGGAAAGCTTCTCAAGTTTTCATGAGAGCTGATGACTTTTACAGGTTTGTCCTTTTCATTTTTATTTAATCCAGTGTTAACTTTTGCTACATTCTAAACGAATACATTAGCTATTGTTAGAATTCAAACATTCAAAAAAATCACATTTTTGATCTACTGTGCTTTAAATCATGTTGTGCCTAATAGTTGTTACTCTTCAAAACTCCTTTTTGTAGAGCACATCCAATAAAAATGATAAGGAGCATGAAACACTTATCAAAGTTCATTGTAAAAGAGCAGATTTTTTTTCATTGATTGATGGAACTGCAATAAAAAATAGTTGTTTCCCCCCCACATCTTTACCAATGGAAGGGTTGGGTGAAACGTGAAGGGCAGTGTACTTTTAAAAACAAATGTGGTGAATAATGTTGGATAAAGAGCTCCAATAGAAATGATACAAGCTGAGGTACACATAATAATCATGTTTGTTTTCATTCTGCCAGAAGCTAATTCAAGCCTTCAATTAAATCTGAGCTACAGCCTCATTATAACGTGATTCGGTTAGGCTACTTGTGATTGCAATCATAACGCTGAGTTTAACCTGAATGACAATCTGAGTACTGGATGTCTCATCAAGTAGTAGTACTGTCATGCCATTATTCCAAATAACTAAATTACTTCAATGTAATACTTTTATTCAATGGAAGCTGAATAAAAAAATAATAAAAAGTTGATGAATTGATGAATATGTATGCGGATGTATTCTTAACATCCGCATGTGAAAAATACATTTTAGAATTGGTTGTAGATTATCCCTTTTACAATGAAGTATCCATTTTCTTGCAAAACTTTACTGTGGTAAACCATCACCACGCTGGATAATTGTCACATGGACAATGATTACAAATTGAAAATCAAGAAATTTGGACTTGTGTCTGACTGCAGTCATTGTCTTTCTGATAAAATCTAATGAAGTCACTGCAATAATAATAATAAAACCATCCTGTCAGTAGGAATGCGGCTCTTCTGTGAAGGGCGCAGAGGTTTGCTAGAGAACATTACTGAAACGGCATCATGAAGACCAAAAGATCCAGCTGACAAATTAGGGAGAAAGTTGTGGATGACTTTAAAGCAGGTTCAGGTTTAAAAACGACATTGTCACCTTCCTAAAATAATAATGGTCCATGTCATTTTTTGACATGTAACTTTGGTAAAAATAAATAAATAAATAAAATAAAAATAATAATAAAAAACCACCACCTCTTTCTTTACAAAAGATATCTTAGGCAGAAGAAGAAGAAGAAGAAGAAGAAGAAAAATCACTTTTGGCAACAACAATTACTTACGTTATTGTGCTAGGAAGGTGGCAATATCCATTATTTTCATCCAGTCTAACTGCTATGCACTTTTTTTTTTTTTTGCTCCTCTTTCCTCTGCTGTGGACTTTGAAAGGCAACACTGTGAGCAAAATGTCACTGAATCGGGTGCACGTCCAGGCATCACTGCCCTGACAACTCCAGTAGGTGGTGTCGCTGCAACCACAGTGCACCCCGGTTCACCTCCCCCCTAGCAGCACCTCTTCACCTGATGTTTTTTTTTTTTTTTTTTTTGCGCACTGGGAATCTGGTACCACACACAGGGCATTCATCACATCACATCCAAAGCATCACAACTGGGAGTGGAGCTAGGTCTCTTATTTTTCCCTCTTTTTATTTTACTCTGAAATCCTTTCAGCGGTCATATATCCCTTAATTCATTTTCCTGAAGATGTTGAGAACGCGTCGCCCCATTGTGATTTTTGTCAGTTTTATAAAACTGTGTTTTCTTCGTCGGGTTGAATTTGTTTTCACGGTGGTCGTTTTTTGTCCGTTCGTGTTTGGGTGACTCTGAATCTGCGTCCTCCCTGGATAGTCACTCCTCGCTGCTGCCGCCGCATCATAGGACCCGGAGTCTGACTCACCGTCACCTGCTCCCGATGGAAGTCGTAAAACGTTTTGGATAGTGCCCGATCACGTGAACCATTCGTGTCACCTTTAGGCATGAAAGACTCCAGGTTGATGTCGGTTCTCACTACAAAACAAGAAGTTGTAGCTGTAAGTGCGACTAAAGGAGCAAAAGTCAGTATAGAATTTGATTTTGCTTCTTCCAGAGAAGAACGAGGCTTCTGCTTTAATTTCAATTGTGGTCTAAAAATAAGGAGCTTGTGTGTTTTAATGACTCCTGTTTGACATAAGTAACAGGTCACTTAAGAATTTGTTTTCAGAATCAGATGCGTTCCAAGAATCTAATCTCATCCATATGTTTGAGAAGAAAAACGACTTCAAATAAATGTTTCATCCTATAATTGCGATTTCTTTAACCTTCCGACAGACTTTTACGCAGCGCGCGCGTCAGGTTTTTGGTTTTACGCGTGTCTGCCATTCTCCGTGATGAACGCCGGGGAGAGCGCCTCTAAGGGGCATGAGGACTCCAACTCCCAGGGGGACTTTAGAGAACGCAGGGAGGCCTGGTCCTGTGAATAATCGCGCTGCAGCATGCCCTCCTGGCCCAATGACTCGGAGTGCCTCCCGCGTAACTGCAGCTGGGAGGAGACCTACAACACCACGAGCAGCGCCGACCAGCCCGCGCCTCCGCTCAACTACTACACAATCCCTCTCCTCACGTTCATCACCGTCACCTGCTCGCTGCTGTTTCTGGTTGGAGTGGCCGGGAATGTCATGACCATCCTGGTGGTGAGCAAGTACAGGGATATGCGCACCACCACCAACCTCTACCTGTGCAGCATGGCTGTGTCTGACCTGCTTATTTTCCTTTGCATGCCGCTGGACCTCTACCGCATGTGGAAGTACCGGCCCTGGCGCTTCGGAGACGCGCTCTGCAAACTCTTCCAGTTCGTGTCCGAGTCTTGCACGTACTCAACCATCCTGAACATCACCGCGCTGTCGGTGGAGCGCTACCTGGCCATCTGTTTCCCGCTGCGCGCCAAAGCTCTGGTCACCAAAAGGCGAGTGCGCGCACTGATCTGTGTCCTGTGGACGGTGTCCCTGTTTAGCGCAGGGCCTGTGTTTGTCATGGTAGGAGTGGTGAGGGACAATGTGGAACCACTAAACCTCACGTCCCGGATTAATACGACTGGCTTGCTTCTGGATGTTGGAGACACCCGAGAGTGCAGGATGACGCACTACGCCGTTGAATCAGGCCTGATGGGGGCCATGGTGTGGCTGAGCTCTGTGTTTTTCTTCATGCCAGTGTTCTGTCTGACGGTACTGTACAGTCTCATTGGCCGTCGTCTGTGGCAGAGGCACAGGGAGACGAACATGAGCTCCCGTGTGGCTCACAGAGACAAAAGCAATAGGCAGACCATCAAGATGCTGGGTAAGTTTCAGAATGTATTACATTTACTGTTGTGATTACAGGTGTAAAGAGAAATTAAACTAAATCAAAAATAAATGATCTGTGGTCTATATTGGCAATATGGCTTTTCACCCAGGGCAGCATGGACTGGGTGCAGAACAAGTTCCCCCTCCAAAAACAGTGGTATACATCTTGGAAACTTTCATTAGTGCTGAAAAGTTCATTAATTCCACTAATTCAATGGAAAGCAAGTGAAGCTCATATTGTATAGCTACATGGTATGTTTCAAGTGTTTATTCCTGATTATTCTGATGAAGTATGATGAGTAGAAAACAGTTTTAGTTTGACATAGGTTGATTCTTCTGTTTATTTGTGTAGAGTTATTGTGACTCATTTACTTTCCCTCTTTGCACCTTTGCAGGCCTTATATCCTTTGCTAAATTTTGAGCTCAAGAGTTAAATAAATACCAATTTTCCTCTTCCTTTTGCCTGCCACCTGCCTGCATTTGGCTTCTCCACGAACACACAACGTGACAGTTTTGTGTCCAAAAAAATCATGTGTTGGAATGCTAACTTTGTTTTCTAGCAGCTACTGAAAAGTTGAGTGATAGATAAAGGAGATCAAGTAGCAATGATGGAGAATATTGTGAATCAAAGCTAATTTATGAGTTTGGTATTCAAAAGGCATGAACTGCTGTTTGGGTCAAAGCTTCAGGACCCACCACATGCCAAGTTGGTCTATTTATGGGTCTCTGGAGCCACCCACTAAGATTAAGTCAATTATTAATGGAGCTCATTTAAGAACAGCTGCAGTTACCCAAAGTGATGGCCAGAAACAACAAACAATCAAACATAAAATCAAATTACAAACACAATATAATAAAAAAAATAAATAAAAAAAAACATAAAAGGAAGCCCAAGAATTTGTACAAATATGTTTTAAGAAATTTCTTTAAAATTGTCTAATGTCATTGAGCAACTGGTCCCACAGCTTAGGAGCTCCAACTTAAAAGGACCAGCCAAGACCTTGGGACAACTAAGCTTAAAAGAAAATTAGTGATCTACATTAGATCTAAGTGATCCATAGGTCTCCAGGATCTAGACAGATCCTGTCCATTCAACAATACAACTTTAAATCGTTTCTAAAACGAGAAGGGAGCCGGTGAAGAGAGACGAGCACTGAAGAGGTGCGTTCATGTTTTTTTGTCCAAGTTAAGAGAGCATTCTGTCGCATATGACGACCCCTCCTACTAAAACTGCGATGGAAAACCACCCAAACTGAGCAGAGTTGAGCTGAGATCAGCCGCCCTGTAGCATCGCTGCTAGAATAAGAGGGTCATTAGTAATGATTTGTAGAGTCGTGTTTGCTGGTGTTTTTCCACTGTGTTTCATCAAATCCAGGAACAGAAGAGTAGCTCTTCAGCCAGTGATACATAAACTGTACGCTACATGCGCCTACATTTTTGTAGGGAGACACTTCTGTGTCAGAAAACCTTTTTTAATCAGTGTTATGTAAAATTCAAATTCTCTAAGAAACCAAATTTGAGAAAATGATTCGACACCTTCCCAAACTGGTAAAAGGTGCCAATACCTTCTTGATGACCACAGTATCGCTGTGCCAGGAAACTCTGATCTAAATCCTGCAGAGAAACCTTGGAGGATGTTGAGAGGAAAATGAAAAAGCCAAACTATGCTGGACAGAAGCGTGGGCTTCCTTAACAGAGCCACAAGCTGATCCTAATGTTCATACAAATCGAGTTTTGGGGTTTTCATTTTCTGTGCGCCAAAATCAATGCAGTTAATAGAAATACAAAATCAGCATATTTTGCTCTATGCAGAATAAGTATTTAAAGTTTTATATCTTCAGCTGAAATTGCTAAAATAAATTTAATTTCAATTAGTTAATTAAGAGGTCTGTTGCTTTTGTTCTCACATTTAAAATAATGTTTTTTTAAAAAACTTTTAAGATTGTTTAGTTTTGGTCAAAAACTACTACCTCTATCAAAACTTTCAAAACATATTAGATGGCTGAAAGTAAGTTTTGAACTAAAGTAAAAAAGAAACTCGATTTGAGTGGTGGGTCTAGATGTGGCTGAAATGACACAGCTCAGGACAGGTTGTTCTGTGGGGCAGCACATGCTCTGAAAATAGATACAAACATTTGTCCCTGAACAATTTTCTAATGCTTATTCGCCTTTCCAGGTAATGAGGTCTGAGCGTCCCCCCTCACACAGATGAGGTGTGTAGACAGATGAAAACACGGTCAATAATCTGGTCAATAATCCTGAATTTACTTTGTTAAACTCTTACTCCAAAATGCCATCCTTACTATTTTAACATTGTCTTATATCTGCTATCCTTTTGTCATTATTACTTTTATCCTCACTGACTGCCTCTCTTCTTGCTCTCTCTTCCTCTCTCTCTCTCTCCAAGTGGTGGTCGTGTTGGCCTTCGTTCTGTGCTGGTTGCCCTTCCACGTGGGCCGCTACCTGCATTTCCGCGCCCTGGACGATCCTTCTCCGCTGCTGTCCGTGCTATCCCACTACTGCAGCCTACTGTCTGTCGTGTTCTTCTATCTGAGCGCGGCGATAAATCCGATCCTCTACAACACCATGTCGTGGAAGTACCGGGGTGCGGCAGCGCGCCTGTTCGGCCTGACCGACGGACAGCCGTCCCGGTGCCGCACAGCCAGCACCTTGAAGGGCGACGGCTCAAACGGCTGGACAGAATCCACTGTGAGCTTTTGAACTCAACCGAGTTAAGGAGCCAACCTGGAAGCCATCATTTCTGTCAGAGAGGGGACGATCTCCTAAGACTTGCCTTTATTGAATAAGAGCATGAACCACAAAAAGGCGAAGATGCTTAAACTGAATTATCGCGAAAGCTACACTCTATTTAAACGTTCCGCGACATGTCAGATTCTTTCAGCAAGTGCCATAACATTTGAAAGTGGAGTGTAAAAGACCTTCACACCCTCTGGAAATGCTTCTTGGCCTGAATATGAACTAAAAAGAGGAGCATTTTGTACATATAAACGTAAATATCACACACATCTACAAATGCCTTATACCGTATTCTGGATGACAAAAGGAAGCACTGTAGAATTTTAAAACTCGCCGCATTTCTCTGTACTCCTTCAGAGTGGGGCAGAGGTGCAGATTGTGTGCAAGCGTTTGTGTAACTGTGTAGCAGACTCTTAGTGAGGCAGACTCAGTGTTATCCATATTTCCAAAGACCTGCATGTTGAATTTCCACTCCATGCTTGCGCTGATGCTGCAAACAGGGGTCGCTGGCATTAAAGGGTATTCTGGTGTTTTAGTGCCTGAACAGCAGTGCTTTAATTGTACTTTACATTTTTGGATTGAAAGCTTTGTTTTTTATAGGGATGGGCTGATTAGGACTCGGGGGTCCCTTTTCCAATTTGTTTCCTCGTTTTCTACCCACTCATTGTCATTTCACTCCTTCCTCTATTTTGTAGCCATGCACTAATCGTTTCCCACACAGTGGGTTTTCATCAATCTATGGACTGATTTCCACAAAGTGCAATGGCTGATTTCAAATTCTTTTGAGGCCTCCTGAGTCCTTCCATACTCAAAAGCTGACACAATCTAGTTTTTAAAAGGCTCAGTCTTTTAATCTCACCAGCACTTTGTCTGGTGTCTGTAATATTCTCTGGATTTATGGTAACACGTTGCTGCCCTTCCTCCTGCTGCTCAGCTGGCTGAAATGGAGTAAAACAGTTTTCTGTTGCTCAAATTTGACCGTTTGAAAATATTTCCAGTTGAGCCAACACCTGGACTAAGTAACCAGCTAGTATAAGCAAATAAAAACAAACAAGCTATTAAAGGTATCATAACACCTTTAATAGTCCACATGCAATAGCAGGATTGCAGTGGAATAATTGTTTCTATTTCATCCCTATGACAGACTGGCGACCTGTCCAGGGTGAACCCCGCCTCTCACCCGGAACGTAGCTGGATATAGACACAAGCAACCCTCCCGACCCCATTAGGGACAAGGGTGAACAGAAAATGGATGGATGGATGGATGGATGGAAGGTAATCAACAAAAACAGGAAGATCATGTCATAACTTTCTCTTTTTATTCTACGTGTACAAACCGGCCCCTTGCCTAGATTAGAAGCAAATATCAGACTCTGTCCATTTCCAGGCATCTTTCCACCTTAGATTGGTCATCTGAGGGAAAAAAAAAAAGAATCTGATGAAGCACATGTTTCTTGTTTTCACTAGATTATTATGAAAATAATCATTCTGAACATACTGTTCTAGCGATATTAGTCATATGTTTCACTGCACTGCAAAACACAAATAGCTTGATTTTGTTCTATAAATCAACGTTCTCATATCTATTAGCTAAGCTCACTCTGATTTGTTATTTTGACTCTCTTATAGCTCTTATTTCCTACATGCCCTCTGAATGTGCTGCCAGTTGAATGCAGATGTGTTACCTAAATTTTTCTTGCAGTTGATTTTGGTTAGTGAGCGTTGCACTAATTTTAAAAAACACATGGTATTATATTTTTTTACTGCCTTTTCTTTCTTGTGTTTACTTTTAAGGTTTGTTTCGGCTTTTTTTTCACGACACATTAAGATTTTGCCTTCTCACCACTTCTTCAGGGTTAGTTTTTGAGTAAAATTTACTATTTTAAAATGTGAGCATAAACCATGGTTTGCCTGTTTTCCCTCCAAATTATGTTTATTGCATCACAAATCATCTTGTGTTTCGTATTTTACGTCAGAGTGTGTCAGTTGTACATTTGTTAATAAATGGCATTTTAAAGCATTTGAACTGAAAAAAAAAAAACAAAAGACTTTCTAAGTTTGTTTTACTCTTGTCATTTATCACAGAAGCAGCCTTTGCTTCTATCCCTGCTGCTTTTGAAAGTGAATATTATTAAAAGTAAGAAGTGTGGATTAATTAAGAACCGTGTGCCATGTATTGTATCATCCTTTGGATCAATGAACAACCTGTAAGCCATGGCATTATCCCTGCTTTAGCTTGTAATTAGATGCTTTGGACAGTTTGGTTCTGTGCAGCAGTTAAAATCACCACAGCAGTGCTCTGGATTTAATACGTGGCCTCTTGGCAGTAAGGAATGTATTTCTGCTAAATGAATTTTTGCGACTGTATATACTTTTAACAGGACGATATATTTATTAATGTACTAAATGTATAATGATTAAAAGAAGACAAAAAGTTTTATTTCGTTTTGGTTTTTGAAAAATGTGACAATTTTCTGCTGGTTAATGTATCTGTGTATTAAAAGAAAATGTGGTAAATTAAAAATAAGGGAAACAAGGCTGATTTCTTTTATGTTCCATATCTGTACTTACAGATAACAAATGGAGAAATTTTGCAGCACCTTTTGTTCCTAGTTGTGTGAGATATGGTTTTTTTTAATGATTCCTCCATTGGCCCCCGTTTTACCTCACCGCATGATGCTAACCAGTAATACAACAGCGTGAGGTCTGTCATCTTAGCAGGCATTATGCCTTAGTGACCAAAGGAACTAACACCAGTTTGTTACTCCACATTCCCTTAAAGACCCCAGAGTGGCGGACATCAACAACGGATTAAAGCGTCCCTCATTCAGCAATGAGGTCAACCAGGTAAACAGGAACAAAAGGGAGAATCTGTCAAGGACCCTTCTATTTCATAGGATTAATTAAAGTTTTTTTTTTAAATCTACTTCGGTCTCACCTAAGCAGAACACCTTCCACATGGTTGCTGTGCACCCTAGATGGTATTTCAACAATAGCTTCCTTCTCAAAACTCTTCCATTACGGCCAGATCCATGATGTCATGTCAACAGATTCTCCCACCCGAGTTGTGGATTTCTGAGGCTCCTCCAGAGTTGTAAAAGAATATGGTCATTCCAGTTTATCAAAAAAGAAACATATCATAGGAGTGGATAAAGAATCCCAACAAAAGCAGACTAAAGCAAGGCATTCCATCAATGAGCGAAACGACATGTTGCTTATTGAACACTATTGGCTGGAGGGTAATGATCTAACATCAGAGAAAAGGCAAACAGGGTGAATTGAGTTAGGATTTTTGTCAACAGCGTCGCCGCGTTCCAGAATGTGCATTTTAGAGACTGATGAGCGCCAGCGTGCAGACAAAGATCAGCATTGCAGCTGTGAAATAATACACTCAGTGCAATCACACTCACAAACACACTTGCTTAGAGGCGCTAAAATGCATTTCCTCCAGACCAGGTGTTAAAACTCCTCCACCGTCAGGCCGGCTCAGGCTGAGCAGAAGTATCTCTATCAGTGTTATTGCAGAAACACAGAACAACCAAGTCAGGACTGAATGCTGCAAAGATGAGACGCATAACATACGTATGCAAGTCAAGGCATGTCATGTGGTGATCCACTCTGACAACCAATGACTTTAAAATGTTGTTTATTTTCATGAACAAAATATTGGCCGGCATAAAGAGTTGTGCTGTTTGGTTTGTGTCAGACTGTACGGTGAAAGTAGTAATTGTTTTTATTCTTGATCTTAAAAAGAAAAAATGACCAGACATGATGTGTTGTGTCCATTTTGCCTTTGTGTGTTCTTCAGGTCGCTCCGTAAAATGCAGAGCAACAGGCGTCTGGAACCTTAAATGGAGAAGCTGACTGCAGAATGTTCCATTTTGCATGCAGTGCCGAGGGGCGTGTGTGATTGTCATATTATTTTTAAGAAGAGAACAAAGGCAGGTTCATGCAACCAGACAAGTTGGTTATGTCGTGGTTGTGTTAATAGATTTAGGCACAGGTAAATAATGTGTATTTTTGGTTATTTGTAAATTGATATTAAAGAAAGAAAGAAAGAAAGAGAGAAAGAAAGAAAACGAACGAACGAGATCGCAGATACAAGCGGCCGAAATGGGTTTTCTCCGTAGGATGTCTGGGCTCTCTCTTAGAGATAAGGTGAGAAGAGGGAGGGACTCAGAGTAGAGCCGCTGCTCCTTCACGTCGAGAGGAGCCAGTTGAGGTGGCTCGGGCATCTGGTCAGGATGCCTCCTGGACGCCTCCCTGGGGAGGTGTTCCGGACACGTCCCACCGGGAGGAGGCCCCGGGGAAAACCCAGGACACGCTGGAGGGACTATGTCTCTCGGCTGGCCTGGGAACGCCTTGGGATTCCTCCGGAGGAGCTGGAAGAAGTGGCTGGGGAAAGAGAAGTCTGGGCCTCCCTTCTGAAGCTGCTACCCGACACCCGGATAAAGCGGAAGGAGATGGATGGATGGATGGATGGATGGAAATTGATATTGTGATTGGATACCAAATGATGGAGCTTTTTCTTGTAGGAGGAGCTTCTAGTATAAAGGCCAGAGAGGATTGAGCAGTTTGGGCCTCAGGAGGCACAGTAAGTTTATTTTTGAAAAATAAAATAAAATAAAAACTGTGGTGTGCTTTTGTATTCTGACATGGCTTGTTGTAAACTTCAAATCACACACCTATTGATTATGTGATTGAATTGAAAGAAATCATAAAAAATACTTTTATGCTACAGTTTCTGTTTGTGGTTTTACACTCTGTTCCAAATTATCATGCAAATTGGATTTAAGTGTCATAAAGATTACATTTTTTGTTGTGCTATTAAATTTATAGATGGTATTGTGTGTCAGGGCTCTTTAAATCACTGTAATTTAAAGTAGTTTGTCAGGTGAGCTCAATTAAAGGAAATTTACTTAAGAAGGATGTTCCACATTATTAAGCAGGCCACAGGTTTCAAGCAATATGGGAAAGAGAAAGGATTTCTCTAATGACGAAAATCATCAGATAGTGTAGTGCCGTATGACAAGATATGAAAACATTAGATATTTAACAAAAACTGAAGCGTTATTATTGTACTGTGAAGAGATTTGTGGCTGATTCAGAACAAAGATGGGTTTGTGCAGATAAAGGCAGAATGAGGAAGGTTTCTCTTAGACAAATTCATTGAATTAAGCGAGCAGCTGTTAAAATGCCCTTACAAAGCAGCAAACAGTTATTTGAAGCTGCTGGTGCCTCTGAAACCTCAAGGTGGAGGATCCTCAAGAGGATTGCGGTGCATGAACCTACTATTGGGCCCCTAACCAGAGCTCACAAGCAGAAACAGTCGCAGTGGGCCCAGCCATACATGAAGATTAATTTTCAAACAGACTTGTTCACTGATGACTGCTGTGCAACCCTAGATGGTCCAGATGGACACAGTAGTGGATTGGTGGTGGATGGCCACCGCGTCCCAACATGGCTGTGACGTCAACAAGGAGTTGGTGGAGTCATTTTTTGGATGAATATTTTTGCAAGGCACCAGAAGCTACACTTAATTGCATGGAAGCATAGTGTATAGGAGTTGGAATCAGTATCAACAGGAAACAAAAATAAATGCAATGAAAGTCAGAAAAAATTAAAACATTTATTGGGCATAAATATATTATATATACGCTACCGATACAGTTACGTCTTACATACATAGGGTAGTATTTGCAAAAATCTATACATTAAAATTGATATGGCAGTTTCTTTTTATATAATGCATATGAAATTGTCTAACATTTACAATACAAGAAACAAAAATGCATGAACTTCTTTTTTTATGCTTTTTTCTTTGTGTCAAATCGTAGACCATGACAACATTGGAATGTTTGCTCTAAAATTGTGAGGTAAAAATATCTTTTTTTGTCTTTTATTTGTATTTGCTTCAGAAAATAGTTAAATACCTGTGAGTCTCTGTCAAATTGCCAAATCTCTCAGTCAAAAACCTCCACTTACTGTAAAATGTACATTTAAAAAACATATATAAAATAAAAGTAAAAAGTAATAAAAACTGATCAGAAGGCACAGACGTGGGGTTGCTGGGCTAAAACATTGTCTCTTATTCTGGACATAGCCACAAAATGTGCAGGACTGACAGGGGCAGGGGGAATCATGGGGTGAGTGGGTCTCTTAAAAGCTAAACAGCATTTGGAAAAACAAACAAACCAAAAAAAAAAAAAAAAAAAAAAAAAAAAAAGAATAATAAAGCCCATAAAGGGATATACAAAACCAGAATCATCAGATTGTTTAATTCTAGGATAACTGGCCTGCTGGCGACAGAAGGACACCTCTGCTCTTGCACGGGGGTTTTAAGGCTCAAAGAGGGAAATTAAAGGGGGTTAATAAAGACAAGAAAACTCACGTCGACCAGTCAATTAATATGCAACAGTCTAGGCAGACACACAATGAGCATATCTGGCAAAGGCACGGTACCCCTCATGAAGTGTACTTTCCTCTGAGCGGTAGATTGCATTCTGCTGGGAGCACAGTGCCATGCTCCAGTAATGTCACAGTGATGCCAACGGGAGGATAATGCCAATGGACGTAACAGTAAGCGTTGGCAGTAGTGTTTTTCTCTTTCTCGAAATAGAGCAAAGGATCCGTTGCCTCCCACTCATAACCTCGTCATGTCAAATGCTCGTCATAAAAAAAGTGCTTCAACTCTTGTTAGTCATAATGTGTTTACCATTTTTACTCTATAACTCTATAGATATCTCTGTATATTATCTCTTAGAAAAACACTGGATAAAAAAAAATAGAAAAAGAAAACAAAGAAGAATAAAACTCTACCGATACACCAGCAACTAACCTGATAAGAAATGATCATATTACTTTTGTTGACATTTTAGGCCACGGGTCAATTCGCCCCTTTGGCTAATTCATGCCTCTGTTTGAAAACTATTTTACCATTTTTGCACCCATCTAATTAGACTGCTGCAAATCTGTCCATTTTTTGTTGTCGTAAATTGCAAAGATAAAAGATTATAGAAATGCTTCAGTTTGACAAATAATTAAACATTTTTATTACAGTGGCTCTTAAAGGTGTACACATCCACAGGTTTATAATCTATATCATGTACTATTCAACTGGGTATAAAAGGTGCCATAAACTGGTTATGTAATTCACACCGGCTTTCGATTATAGTGCATTATTTACTCATTAGCATCTTTTTGCAAAGATGCATGGTTTGAAGAGCGTTTATAAAAGATCAAAATGACCTGATTGTACGCAAGTATAATTTAGGAGTTCGGGACAAAGGTTTATATATATATATATATATATATCCTAGCACGATTAAGAAATTTTCTGCTGAAAGCTTAAGACAATGGCAATTGTCTAAAAACCAGTTCTTTCTCCAAAATGATTGAAAAGACAAGAAATAAAATTCTCAGTTGGCCAGTGCGGATCCCATGAAACCAGCACCACCAGTGGATAAGCTGGAGGACTAATTGAGCTCAATCTCTGACAACAGTCTCTTGGCTACCGAGTCGAGACACAAGAAAAGATTATTTTCTTCCAATGAAAAGTTCCAGTTGCAGCTAAGCTAAACTTGCGTCAGATGAAACCAAACATGACGTTTTAGACAATTTCAAAAGACACGGTTGGCACAAAAAAAAAAAAAAAAAAAAAAACTACAGTGAAATACGGTGGTGACAGCATGATGCCATGGAGTTACTTTCTTTCAGCTGAGATTTTCATCAAGGTAGGTGAAATTGTGAACAGCTTTTAACACAACTTGGCTCTAACTTCAGGCGTCTACTGAAGATACAGGGGAGTCTCAGAATCCTCATCACAGTGGGTCCTAGCATACATCTAAGGGAAGAAAATTAAAGCTATAAAACGACCAAACTAAGTCCAGATCTGCTTTGCTGCTAGACATAGAATTGTATTATTTCAAGAGAGAGCACACATATACAACCTCGTTATTCAACCTTTATATGTAGTTTTTAGCCCCTCACATTTTTCAGATGAATCACCTGGGATACATTTCACATTATACATAAAAACAATTGATAGATGCACCACTAAAGTACAAACCCCAGGAATTCTAACAGGGTTCTGTACACTTTTGAGAGCCACTGTAATATCTAAAATTTTAGTGTTAACTCTATTCCCATTTACTAAAACTTTAACGCGATTCAGGTTTTGGCCAACCGACTGTTAGAAAACACGACAGGTTAGGACCCTCTGATTAAAGAAAAATAGTTAAATGTCTTCTTTATATAAAGATGTTGTTTATTGAAGTTATAAACCTACATTTCCTTCCACAAGATTATCAGTAGAATCTAGAAAATTTCTTTAAATTGTAGATTGACAAGTGATAGGACAGTGCGTTCAATGGCACCAATTCACACAGAAAATGTGGAGTCGAAAACAACCAAACATGCAAAGGTACGAAACGGCGGACGGGCGAAATAACCAGCACCCATTGTCATCTGCCTGAAATCGTCATGATTGTTTTTTTCTTTTGTTTTCTTTCAATTTAAATGTGAAATTAGCTTTCAAAAATATTTCTACAAAGTACGGGGTCTTGACATTTCTTAAATGGCACAATTTAGCTTTATAAAACACAATAAAAAAACATTATGTAAAAAAAAAAAAAAAAAAGCGTAATCACAGATCAAGTTAATGTTTTGTTCCATTTCAGAGAGCAATACTAAATAATAGTTGTAATGGTGTGCTGTTACAGAAGAACATCACAGAACCCTCAAGACGGCTGCAATATCTAGAGATCAATAAAAATGCTGCACTTTGGCATTAAAAACTGTAAAATAAGATATCAGAAGCTTAAATATAACACTATTCAGAACAGAAAAAAAAAAGCCAAAGGCAGAAATATTCATCCCCATACGAAGGAACTTGAAGTGACACTATGGTCTGGCTTGCTACATGTGTCTCTAAGCGTTACAGAAACCCATCGGCATTTGGTTACATGTCTGAAACGGTAATGCATGAACTGATGAGCAAGAGAAATACTTAAAGGGTTACTGAGATAAGGAATGCTGGCCTTAATCATACAATCTAACATACATCCATAAAAAAAAACATGCTACAAGAAAAAAATTAGTATATAACTACACTTGTCTCTTAATCTTTAAACAATAAATAAATGAAGATTGCACTGTAATTGGCATGTAAAGTACTGTATGCAAATATATAGTATAAATAAAACCTAGAAAAGGACTCTACCTTGACTTTCCCATCAACTTTGGCAAAGATTTTTTTTTTCTGAGCTAGTAAACCGCTTTGCTTACTGACACATACGAAGCAAGGCACAGCGAGGACAGAGGGTGAGATGCAGCGTCAAGAGGGAAGAAGAAGGAGGAAGGAAGGAAAAGGATGGTCAATATGAAGATGATGATGACCGCTATGGGGACGACGGGAATAGATCTCCCCCTCTGTAAGGCCTTATCCCTGAGGTACGTTACAGGCTGCCACTCAGAGCTAATCAAAACCTCTGCCTCCCGTCCGGTCTCGCCACCAAGCTCCAACCCAGCTGAAGTAGGCATGTCTCACATTAATAATGCAGATCTGGGTGACTTCTTTGGACTACAGAAGATAAACACGGTTTGTACCTTGGCTTTGATGTAAAAGATTTACTGGGAGGAGCAGACATGTGGCGGGACACAGAGGTCGGGGGGTGGGGGGCGTTTCGTATGTCACAATGCCCTGTTCTGCTGAGCTGTGTCCTGTCCAAGGCTTTGTTTGGTTAGTGAAGATTAGTTCAAGTCCTCAGAGATCATGTCTGTCTGAATAGAGATCACAGACTTGCTACCGCTCTGATTACATGTCAATAAAGCACCTTTTAATAGAGAAAGAGTAAGAGATGTGGGGGAAGCACAGAGACAGGATGGATCGAAAGCAGGCGAGAAGTAAGCAGAGCCAAACATAAGGGGGATTAAGCAGAAATATTCAGGAGATGCAAAAAGAGGGGAAGAGTCTTTAAATGTATTGATTCACAGACGTGCTACAAGGAGGAACAGCTTCAGAGTTTGTGCTAAACGTCTGGCGAACAAAGCGCAAGCTAACTTCTAACAGCTTTTCCCAGTTTACAAATGCATTTTGTAGAGAAGGTCGCCGCCACACTGCTAGCACCTCTTATCCCAAAATCGTGTTCCAGATAAAGAGGTTGAAGTTATTACATCTGAGAAGGTAGAACCCGCTAGGGTCTTACAAAGGATCAAACATGTGCTGGGCCAACTCCTTCCTAAGAAAAGCAACAGGTGATTGCGATCCCAGCCTGTTTTCTTGGAGTCAACAAATGCCCAACATAAGGTCCAGATTCTGACCAAAGAGTGGTATTTAAAGAAATGCTGAGGTCCTGTCCAAAGATTAGAAGCAGTTGATACCTTACTTAAAGTCTCTTGGCACGTAGATTTAGCATAAATTCAGCGTAGGTGGTCCCGGAGGCGGGAGCTAACAGCAAGACCAACGAAGGATAGACTTGCATGAATTTCTACCTCTTAAAACAACTCCAGTCTAAAAATAAAAATGCAAGTGTTTGATGGGAACACGATCTGTTAACCTTTAAACTTGAGATAAACTTTATACAAATGCAATGAATTTTGCAGAGGAGGACAAGTTTGGAGGCAGTGCGCCATTGATTATCTTCCTGTGCGGAACACAAGATCAAAAGGTTTAAAGTATATGCATAAAGGCAGGTAGTGCAAAACTGAATGAAATACTGTTCGATTAGCTCAGAAAAAATTTGTAACTTTTTACTTCACTATGAATTTCTGTCTGGTAGTTAATGTTTTGTTTTCAGCGTCAGTTTCTCAGAGTAAGACAAATGGCAGCACATCACCTTCTACCTCACAGAAAATAAACGATGGCTTTTTGTGAAACGAGAATAAGCGGCTCCATATTTCTCATTAAAATAAGTCCACCATGTTGGAGCTATTTTAGTTTAAACACCACTCAACTATCATGAAGACACTGGTGTCCTCTTGGACCCACTGACTTGCATGTAGATATTTTGAGGGTGGCAGTCAGAGTTAAGCGAATAAAACCCCTGATATGAAGGTGAGTGCTTTTGACTCGAGTCCCTATATCTATATTTGTGATTCTTGTTTTGAAATAAGACTGAAAATAGTTATTGAGGTCGGGTCGTTTAAGAAAGATGACCAATGTCAAGGTAGCTGCCAATACTTTAAGAAGTCCTGTCACTTCCGAATTGTTTGTATGACAATATTTTGGGTTTCCAGTAGAAAAAGGAAACAATTATAGGGAATTTCAAAATAATCTGTAAGCATAGAGGGAATACTGCTTCTGTCTAAATGTTAGTCATGAAGCTAAAGCTAACATTTTTGAGACTAGCAAACTGCAACACATGGATGGGCTAAACTTGAACAAATTATTTTACTCTGGTCAAATATTCCTTAAAACATAGTATGCAATGTGTCAGGACTTCAGTTTGTCAAAACAAAGAAACATATATATTTCAAATCTCTTGTCTTGTTTAGTTTTAATCATTTTGCCATCCCGTCTTATGAGCCAATGACATCGTCACATATTTAATGCCTTTTTAATTTTTATTTGAAAAGCATTTGAATAAAACTCTTTTATGCTTTCCAGACCAGAGTTGTTTTGAAAACAGCAGAAGCCCGCTTCAGTCTTGGCCCCTCCTAGACTAGTCATTAGTTTCTGCCTCGGAAACCAACTAATCTGGATTCATACTACATGGAAACGCCAAGACAGTTATCTGCTGTAAGAAAAATTTGAACTGCCTATAAATTTTAACAGAACCTAACTAAACATTTTAACTATCCCTTTTAGCGCAAATTGCTAATCTGACCTCAGAGCCTCTACTTTTGAGCACCTAGTTCACTCCTTCCCCTCTTTTACATTTCAACCTTACTTTGCCATCACATTTCACACTGAAATACACGTTTTTCCATTCTTTCTCTCAGACACCATGAAATCACAGGATAGCAGCGTCTAACCCCACAAACGGATTGCATCACTTTGGTAGCTGAATGTGCGAGTGATTGAATGGCAAAAGCTGAGCAGATATGACTGTCGTCTTCAAAATGGAAATTAGTTTTTTTCTCATTGTCCTTGCAAATGTCTAGTTTCGTATGCATGTATGGTTATATACAGAGGTTCACATGTGCAAGTGTGTGTTTTGGTCAGGCTATTGTTTGTCCTGACCGACAGCCTGCAGAGAAGAGACAACTGAATAAGTAGGAAAAGCTACAGGCCTACATTTGAATATGGCTGAATGAATACAGACCGCAGTGAACAAAAAGTAAGGCAATGACGGCAGAGAAATATATATGTTTTCTACTGAATATGTAGACATATAAAATAAAAATAAAAAACATGCAAGTCAGTATGAGGAGCAAGTGTTTCGCTCACACTTATTTTAAGGCTTGATTATCAGTTTTCTTTCCCAACTGAGGTACAGCCAAGATGAAGCTTCCCTCAACAGAAATCCTTAACAAAAGAGACAAACACGACAGAGGTGTAGAAGAAAATGACACCAAAACGGGTAAAGGGAGAAGAAATATAGAGAAGCCTGAATCAATGCTTTGACTGCAAAAAATAAAAATGTTTTTTTGATTTTTTTTTTTAAATCGACATACATAGCCTTAAAAGTACATCTCAAGTGTTTTGATTTCATTCTGTTCTTTCATAGACATTTGTAAAAGTTCATTTCTGTGATTTATTCTTTTGATTTCACTTTCTATCCTATAGTTAAAAATTCCCTCACTTCATAAAGAAGTACTGTAGCAGGCAGGCGATGAGGATGGACAGGCCGGCGAACATGCACACGATCAGCGCCGCGAAGCGCTCATCGCTCGAGATCAGACCCGCCCCCTTGCCCGTTTCCAAAGCACTATGATCTCCCGACGACGCCGACTCCTGGCGGCGCAGCGTGAACAGGGAGGAGGGGCTCAGCGGCCCGCACAGCTCCTGGTGCGTGTCCCGGCACTGGCGGCAGGCGCCGACGCGGAAACGATAGTCTGTGTTTGCCTGAAGACTGGAAACTTGGAATGAACCTTCGTCTCCCTTAAAAATCTGTGGGAAAAAGAAGAGAATATGAATTGACATAGATTGTATACCAAGTACTTAACAATTGTGAAGTGGAGAGATAGAAAGGGAAGCAAGTATAAGTTTCCAAATATACTTCAACTAAAAATCTTTGGTAACATTTGATTTGAAGGGGTGTGCATAAGCATGACATATCACCTGTCAAAAAGATGAAGGAGTCTTCGTGAATGCTTATGACTGTCGTCACAAAGTGTTATTCGGTGAATAACGACACTTTTAATGCAAAGCTGACATTTTTATTGACTTTTCATGCAAGTTTTAATTAAATTTTGCATTAAAATGTTCATTATTTACTGAATGACACTTCATGACAACAGTCGTAAACACTTATGAAGACTGTTAAGAATGGTCTTTAGATGAGGATTGTAGTGGCGATCAAACCCAGGATGAAGTGGAAATAAGTGAGCTTAATGATGTCTCACAAGTGACAAAGCCAGGAAGCTCAGGTAAGCAACAAGCACTAGACACAGACAACTACAAATCATGACAAGGATCCAGAGGGGAAACTAAGATGCAGATGAGTAGAAATACCCAGGGGAAAATAATCAAGGAAACACAAGACACCTGGGACCAATAATTGTGTAGACAAGACAACACAGGAACTAAATTAACTAGAAATAACACACAGAACCCCAGATCCCTACAAAGACTCCTTCATAAACATGACATGTGTTATGTCATGTTTATGTAGATGATATCAAGGTGTATTGAATTAAATATAGAGGAAAATGTGGAGCCTGAAAGAAGTATTTCAACTAGGGTAATGACGATGTCTCAAACATACCAATAGAGCTACAATAAAACGGTTTACGTTAGATGTTAGAATGACATAAACCTAATTTTTTCAAGAATTGGGCTAAAAATGTTAGTCTCAATGCACAAAGTTGACCCAAAAGAGTATGCAGGTCGGAGCTGCAGCAAAAGATGGTTGTACAAGTTCACTGAATACAGACACGTGCTACACAAAAAGACAAGTTGAAAACATTGTATCCTACTACCTCGAACGCACGATTACTCGCATTACTTTGCATATAGAATCCCAATGCATGAAAGTTTGTGGTTGAAACGCTAAATGGTAAAAATGCTTGACCGAGGCAAACACTTCATCAAGGAGGATAAACATTCTGGTGAGAAAAAATCCAGCAGTATGCGTCCGATCTCTTCGCACAATTAAATAAACTTATACAGAGACCAGTTGTGCACGTATCCACATGGTCTGCGCTTGGTCTGAAAGACTCGGCCGTCTCCCTCCAACCATTCGGTAATCCAATTACAGAAGATGACACAAGGGTGAATATTAATGTCTGTTTCTCTGTTCATCTTTAAAGCGGTCACATTTTCAACGTGAACTCAAAATCTTTTTCAGCGGCTGCTGTGCCACAAGTCATTGAAATTCTTGCAATATCTCTTAGTAAATACCATCACTTAGGGGAAGTGAGTGAGCATAAAAGTGTCAGCATTCATATTTTTCTTTCTCTTCCATATGTAAATTTCTATCCAGGTGTATGTGTGTTTTATTTATCCATGTGCAATTTTGCAGCTGAATGTGACCTTTCCCATCTGAGGAAGACTAAATTAAAAATCACCACTGAAGATTAGAAATATTTTCCCTTTGCAATTGTGGAGCAATAAGAAAGAATCAAGCAATTAGAAATATTTTCCCTTTGCAATTGTGGAGCAATAAGAAAGAATCGAGCAATTAAAGAGAAGCTCTGGACTAGAGAGACGGCGGCTCCCAGCTTCACCCTTTAAGCTGACTTTGTTGTATGCATGTCTTTGTGTGGGAAAGAGACAAACCTGTTTATAGTCAGACTCACGCCCCACCAGCATCTGGAGGATGTAGTTCACAGAGTCTCCTCTCATTGGTGGGACAGTCTCCCATGTCACCTCGCACACGTTCCCCTCCAGCTGGTGAATCCTGGGGGCTGTTGGAATGGAAAAGTGAAGGTTTTTTTTTTGTTTTTTGTTTTTTTTAGAAAATTAGAAACATACCAGTTAAAGTTCTCACTCTGCAAAAAAAAAAAAATATATATATATAAAAAAAACACAAAACAAATAATAAAATTACAATAAATAAATAAATAAATTAAAAACGTCCTCGAGTTCTCTTAATGCAAACCTCAAAACACAGAAAAGTAAATTTTTCCTCTGGGAAAACTATCATTTAACACACTGCAGTGAAAACTCTGATAATGTCTAGTGCTTTGCGAAAATAAGTTTTGTACACTTTTGTGATGACAAGAGTACCTTTATATTACTCATACCACCTCCAATGCTTAAGAATTGCTTGGTGGATATAAATATACATGCAGATCAAGTCCATGGCTGACATGTCTGAACATATACACTTTGACTGTGTTATTTAGAAAATATAAACACAAGAACTAAATCAAATAATTCCAATCATCCAAACTGTTGGTACTATGTTTTTTTTGTTTTTTTTTACAAAACCAACCAATGATCGCTTTGAAAAAGCTTTCAATAAACAGTAATAATGTAAACAAGTGCAGCTGGATCGTAATCAATGTTAAATTTATTGTCTCTATGTTTTATTCTGAATGCTCTGAGTACTTTCCTCCACTTCAAGCATTTAACTTTCTGAGGGGAGTGACTGTTCATCAACGCATGAGATAATATCATGTCGTTATTGCATGGAAGAGTTGTGACGCTCATGCCGTGAATTTTTTTTTCTTTAGAAATCTCCAAAACAAATCAGTGGCAGCCTGGCTTAGTTGGAGATCAAATCAACAAGATCAGATCGATAAACTGTAGCTTATCAACGATTGGTATTTTTCATTTGATGCTGAAACACAAGGCATATTATGCAGCTTCTTTTGATTGGAAGATTGAGAGAAGCTTACCTTTGATGGCGGGGGGTAGAGACTTGGTGGTGCAGAACGTATATGTATCAGAGAAAGGACCCTCCCCGGCGTCACTGAGAGCCTGTATTCTGAAGCTGTAGCTGCTGGACTCAATCAGTCGTTGGACTTTGTAGGTGTGGCTGGGACCATGGTAGATTGTCACAAACCTGGGAAACCATGCAGAGGAGAAATCACAACGAGTTGCCAGACTAAGCAAATGAAACACATTCTCTAAACAATTCTTTAGCTAACTGTGGCTGACACAGAGAAGATAGAAGCCACCATTTTAGGGAGAAGACAGTCACCTGTACATGAATCTTCTTAACAGCTACTTTAGATAAACACAGATATGCTATGATCTACCTAAACAAATATGTTCTCCATCTAAACCAGTGTTTAGATTTCTGACCAATGAAAAGAAGAAAATTGTCCCACAGAGCTAGTTGTAGTTGCTAAAGGTCTCAATAGCCATTGCCGGTTTCTTTCAAGCTCTGAGAATTGTACATCTCTACAAATCTCAATCCTAAGCAGTTGTTGCTCATCTTAAGCCACCATCTTGGTTTTAAAAACGTATAGGCCTTTAAAACTAAGAACAGCAGGAAGAAATATTCCAGGCTGCCTAGCAGAACAGATTGAAGGACTGTAGGAGAGAATTGGCCCATCTGTATGTCAAGAAAACAAAGTGGATATGAGCTGGAAAGGAGATATTTATCGACGCAATGAGTTTTTCCAGGAAAAGGAGAGAAAGGAAGCAATGGAAGAGAAAGACGAGTGGCGTGTGGACAAAGTAGATGGGTTACACGAGGGGAGTGTAAATAAGAGGATGTGACAGGGTGAGAGAGGAATGATGAAGGAAGGATATTCAAGAGGCAAAGAGAAGCTGAATGAAAGAAGGAAAAGAAGCAAGAGAAAAAAAGAAACAACAAGATGAGATGGGCTCTTTATTAGCTGTACTACAGAGAGCTGGAGTACAACTTTCTCAGGCTGAAATGTAGTGTTATTAATTCTTGCTCACAAAGCTGAACTGGATCCCTAACCCCAAAACTTACCCAACGCAAACAGATTAGGGTTTTAGTTGGAAATATAGACGCATAAAGAAAATAGATGCATCATCTGTGTCTGTCAGGAGCTGTGACCTGTTTTTGTCGATTGGATTAGGCTAAAAGGCAGCGTGTCAAAACAATTAATACATAGAGCTACTAATGTCAGCCTAACTCGGTCAATTTACCAGCACACAGTTAATGCAGCAACCTTGACTCAGGGCCAAAGTGCGCTTGTAGCACCATCTGTTTTGTTCTGCAATGTTTCTGGCTGTAATGTGTTTGGTTTTCACATTTTGTTTTCTCAAAATGAATCTGTAACTCACAAGTATGTTATTGTCAGTGTCCTATGTTGCAAAAATACACAATATACGTTCTTTTTATATACAGTACAGACCAAAAGTTTGGACACACCTTGTAATTGAGTCCAATTACAAGGTGTGTCCAAACATTTGGTCTGTACTGTATATCAGAGCTTAAATGAGCCGATGTGCCTCAGCAGTGCTTGCAGACGGTACTTTCTTCTGAATCCATAAATTATAGTTTGGACTTGGATCTTAAAAATTGACAGTCAAAATGTCAGGTGGTGTTTATAAATCATCTTCTGAATGTAAAACTCCCATTTTTTATGAATTGAGATGATAATATTATAATTACTTTTTGTAGGGATACAAATCAGACAGCTATTGTCGCATAATGAACAGCATAATGACTTGATTCTCAGTTAACTGGAAGAACAAAAATGGTTTCATGTACAAAATCAAACAAAACTGGCTTTAGAATAACAGGTGGTTAAGCAGTAAAACTGTTTTGGTGGAAAAAAATCCTCTTGGAGGCATTGCAGTGAAGTTTATCACAAACAAAAACCCAACAAGTCTCCCACTTGTGGGTGTGCCTGGGGCTTTTTTACTTACTTTAAATAATCCACCTGTCAGCCAGGGGTTGAACATTAGAAAAATGTGTGGTGTTTTGCAACTCGCATATAAAACCTTCCCATACAGCTTCCCTACCTTACATCATCTAAGGTTGTCTTTGTCTACATTAAGAAAAAAAACCTGAAAAATTATTAGGGTCAAAAACAAACCTAGTTTTTATAAAGTAAAACGGTTAACTGCAGGCGTTATCAATATTCCAGGTATATTTTGTGATTAAGTTATGATTAAATCCAGGCAAAACAAATCGCTTGCCAAACACTGATTACGTTTCAAAAAAAAAAAAAATTTACCAGCTACAATTAAGATTTGCAACAAAGATTACACTGGGATATTTTCAGCAGGCAAAGGAAAGCATGATGATTGGCGACAAACCGTTAAACTTCAAAAAGGCTTAAGGGAAAACGGAGGCATGAAACCTTTAGATAAATCCTGGCAATAGATTAAAACATGGACGGTTAAAACACAGCCACGGCTGAAGCAGTGTTTTGTCCACCTACATTCTTCTTAAGAAGCCTTTGTGTTAGATGGTTTAATCCTCCTCTGAACTGTGCAACAACCCATTACCGTCTCATCCTTTCAACTCGTAATGTCCCTGACAGACGGCCTTTGGGGTAAAGCGGATATGGAAAATGGGAACAAAGAAAAAAGCTCTTATAGAGAGAAAACACAACAGAATTGCGAAAATGAGGGAACAAGCAGTAATGGTAGGAATTAACTGGACACTGGGAGGAAATGTAAAAGTACACAAGAATCAAAAATTTAAAAAACAAGAAAAAGAATTGGAAGGAAGAGAAAAGCAAAGAGGGAAGTATATATTGTGAATATTTTGTCTTGGCCATTTTGTCTTGGCTAATACAGTCAAAGAAAAATAAATATGGCTGGATGCACAAGGGAAAAATATGCTGAGAGAAAGATAGGAAAACAGATTCTAATGTCTCCCGAGGTTCTGATATTGTAAGCATACTAACAGATAAAATGAGATTCATAAGTAGGAATTAGATCAGAGGACAATCAGAGAAACAACTAAAGACATTATAGAGGACAGCCAAAGTCAAAATGATTAATGGAAAATCCCAAATTATATTTGGAGAAACTGCGGCTGGATATTCAAGATATTTGTTTGCAAAGCTCTGCATTTCATACATTTAAATGCATCAAAAATGCAAAAGAAAAGACCACAAATTTCCCTCATATAGTTAGCACTTATTTCATCCTCTTGTATATGATTTAGGATTTCTGGGTTATTAGTATCTACTAGGAAGAACAATCATTTAAACTGTCCAATAGTACTATTTGTACTATTAGTTTTTGCAGAGGGGGAAAATAATATTTCTGAACAGACTGAAAAGAAAGAAACTTTGAATTCCTTCCTATTTCAGTCAAGCACTGCTCAGATTCCATTCGCAGAGATAGATTGGTACCCAGTCCAAGGACACAAGAGTTCTGCAATACATGGGGGAAACAGCTTAAGACGTTTATTGTGTCCTCTGTTTATATATACATATATATATATATATAAATATATATTTATATATATATATATATATATATATATATATATATATATATATATATATATATATATATATATGATATATATATATATATATATGCTTTGGCCCTGAACACACGTATGTGAATTTATCAAAACATTATCATTAGATTTAATGAAATATCAAAACATTATCATTAGATTTAATGAAATATTGTTTGAAATTTCAACATTTTGCACTGTTATGGTCATTCCTTTCTTAAGATACCAGTGTAGATTAATTTCAAATTAGAACATCATCAAAAAGTTAATTTAATTCAGTCATTCTGATCCGAAAGCAAAGCTAGATTCATTACAAACAAAGTGAAATATTTAAAGTGTTCATTTGTGTTAATTGTTGTAAACATGGCTTACAACTAAAGAAAACCCATAATTCAGTTTCTCTGAAAATCCTAATATTATGTAGAAATGGAAAAAACAAAAATGCTACAGAGCACATGATTACAGGCTGTTATCACTTCTCGCATAGACAACCACATAGAAAACCACCAAACTTTATTGTTGAAGGAATTGGCCGTTCACATACAACTTTTAGTGGAAAGTTGTGTGAAAGGAAGAAATGAGGTAGAAAAAACATATGCTGCAAAACTTATGCCAGAAAAGGTTCAGAATACATTACTATGTATTCCACAGTAATTTTAACGTTAGTATCTGCTCACTTAACTTATTTTAAACGTCTTAGAAAACCTTGCGGCAGTACCTAAACACCATAATCTAGTATAAATAAGTCAATAAAAGTGCATTTTTTCTAATAAGTCTTGTGTTTTGCTTGTAATAGCAAATCCCTTATGTTGGCAAATGTAGTGGTGTGCTAATAACTTGTTTGAGCATATTTAATCGGTGCAAGTAATTGTGCACACAGACAGAGTTCAACACAGGGTTTGACGCCCTTTTAGACACACAGTCACCAAGATAGTCAGAAAAGAGTAAATAGAACAGTCTGGGCAGTTAAAGCAGCTTCCACTTAGGCGGCAAATGTGACTGTGCATGTTTGTATTGCTTGTTCTGTCATTTATATGCAAAAGCGTGTGTTGTGCAGAGGTGAACAGATTACAGCCAGTTCTATATGTGCCCATCTGTTGCCGTCTGCGCTTCTGTCCCATTCCAGGGTTGCCAAGATACCTGGGTGCCAACGCAATGCCAGCCACGGTAATCCTGAGAGGTAGAGGTTTCAAACACTCTCCCCTCCGGTTCAGTCAGCTAATAATCTCGCTCTTTGCTTTTTTCTGTCTCACCAGTGTCTAGCCAGTTGGTTAAATGGAGGGTTGATTAATGGAGGCTGTTTTCCAGCTGGTCACAAATGCCCTCAACATGATTACTCCTCAGTACATGTAGTTAGTGGCCACATACACAAGTCGGCCCACAAACACTCACACATCCGCACGAGTATCTCAGACTACACGCGTACACGCACGTTCCCTCAGCCTCCTCAACCTGCTGTGATTCTGTCCGCTGTATTGACCAAGGACTTGATTTACTGTGTTGGATAGCTCTGGGGTGAGGAGAAAGTGAGTGTGCAGTGTGACCGAAAAACAAGGAAAGCATCAATTTCTCTGAAATCGCTTGTCATGAATGACATATAAATGTAGTAAAACAACAACAACAAAAATGCAAGTAATTCGCGAAGCACAAGAAAAGCGAATAACAGAACCAGATTCCCACATCCTTTAACTGATGAGTTTCCCAAATGTATTTGTGGATTTAGCTGACCGCAAAAAGTCATCGCTTCGTAAACAGGTATAAATCCGTGTGTTTGCACGTGTGGGTGTGTGAACTCCACCTGTGGTTCTTGTCTTCCATTTGTAGTGTGTAGACCACGTCTTCAGAGAGCAGGGTGCGTGTGTGTCCGGCATTCTCGCCCCACTTGAGCTTCAGGCTCTGAGGGCCTGCGGCGGAGCATTCGAGTGGGGGCGGGGGCGGGGGAAGGGGGCGGGTCCTCGCTACCAGCAGCGGACTCAGAGGACCAAAGCCGATGGCGTTCACTGCTTGAATCTGCAGACTGAAAGGTAATAACGAGTTGGTGAGAGATGTTATCATGTACTGTAAAAACTATCAATGGAAATTTACTGCTAGGTAAATTACAGGGGACTCAATAAGATAAATACAGTATTATTGTCCAGATCTGATGTGAAATATTAAATCAGTGACTATGATTAACACCCAACTACTGGCTATTAATCATGTGCTATTTTCACGTGCACATTATGTCGTCGATCAATGAATGGCACATTTACTGTACTGGCTGTTGAAATTTCTGTCAATTGCCCGTGCAGAAAGCAGCTGAAACAGAAAGCAACAAATTGTATGGCGTTCAACACAAAGCAACAAGTTCTCGAAGCAAGCGCACAAAATTTAATGTTTAATGTCATGCTTGCATACAATGAACTAGAAATTCATGGAAATATGTTGCGAATCAACTTATCAACAAGTCATGTCAAAACAGAGAGCAAAGACGCTAACATTAGCATAGCATTTCAGCGAACCTGCTCTGCAAGAAAACAACAGCAGGACAAGAACCTAAGTTGTTAGTTAAATTTGTACAATTATGGTTACTTAGAAGCTTTATTGCACTGTAAAGCTTCTAAGTAACCATGTATATAAACTGTTTCGATATACAAATATTTATTGTATTGGCCTAGAATAATTGTCTGGAAATATGTCTGGAAATTATGTGATTTTGTAATGGGGGAAAAATATTCTAATAGAGACTTCCCCAATAAAAAAAAAAAAAACGACATTAAAATGTTAATAGAAACATAAAAATATCTTGAGACTATAGGCTTACAGCAGTAGAACATGGAAACGTTGGGAAATATATGAACCATCAAACCTAACCCTGTAAGCTCTCAGGAGTATCTGCAGGAGTAATGGTGAGGTAAATTTTCTGTGAAGAGATTTTCGCCCATTATCAGCCCCCTATTACAACTTAACGCACTCTCCAACATGAAACCCAAATGTGCCAACCATTTCTGGCCACTTTCCTTCTATAAATGTCCTCAAAAAAAAAAAGAAAAAAAAAAAAGATGGGCAATACATTACATGAGAAATGGGACAAATTGTTTTAATGTTTTACTCTAGATGTTACAGAGAACTTGTGTAATGTAATCACCAAGATTGTTTGGACAGAGGTGTGCCTTTCTTGAAAAAAAAAAGAACAAAACAAAAAAGCTCTGCCAGAATCTAAGAGCACATAGACACACGTAATCACAGCTAATTAAAAAGAACAAAGAAATAGATTTCCCTTCTTCAAACTCCTCTGCGGCTCACTTCTAAGAATCCCCCTGGTTTCCTCAGTCTTCGTCCTGCGATGTCTGATCAGCTGATTAGCACCTGTGCTAGAGGGCATTTAGGTTCTGACATTTAACTGTTGATTTTTCATAACAGTAACCTTTTCTTGCAGCTAAGTCAAGTAGAAGGAAAAAGGGCAACTTTTATTCATTCACTGGGCTGTTAGGCACAAGGATAAACTGTGATGAGAGGCTGTGAGGAAGGAGAAGAAACAAAGAGAGAACACTTAAGACCCGGGGCTTTCATACCTGATGTTTAGAGGTTTAAATCTTTAAGGCAAAGGTATGGAAAAACTAGTACTGACCAGTCTTTTCCAATAAATTTGCTCAAAACCAACAAAAACCAACAAAAAAAAAAATAGTTCTTTGCACCAACAATTGCATGCCTCAACAAATAAGTTACTCTTTTTGTTACAGACAATAATTTGTAGACTATGCAAAACGACCTTGGGAGTGCAATAAGAAAATAAACAGAGAAATTACTTGACTTTCTGTCTGGTTCAAATTGCTGTGAGGATTTAAAAATTTGCTCTGTTAAAATGTCATGTAGCATGAAATTAAAATAGGAACTTCTTATGTCAAAGATTGAAATAAATATTATTTTCTATGATTAATTGCATTAACACTGTGGTCACATTATCTTCTTGATGTAAATTACGCAACCATCAAAACAGTGGAAGTTTTGCCTCCTTTCTGCTTAAAAGCTGATCAATCATAAAAGTGCCTTCTGCTAAAGCAACAAAACTTTAAAATAATAATAGAAGAGCTTTGTCCTGGAAATCTGCGCTGCTTGTTTGACAAAGGTAGAAGAGAGAACCCCATAATATGGTCATAGGAGACGCCCAATGTTGTCAGAAACAGCGTTTATTGTGGCGCTTCGCAAGGCCATACAAATAAAATATGAAGCACCTACACAATCAGTGTCTGCAACAACAAGAGTTACAATCTGTAGGCCTCCAGAAAACAACTCACAGGTACACTCACCCTCAAATAAACACATGCACTGTGTTTTGGCTCAGCGGCAGCCCTTATGCAAGAGATCGGTGGTACATGAGGACAAAAACAACCTCCGAGTGAAAACAGTGGGGTGTGTGATTATCCTGCCTCTTCACTCTACCCCACCTCATTGTAGCATTATTTCTCAGTTTTTTTTGTTTTGTTTTTTTAATTTTTTATCACAATTCTAAGAACTGCCAACGCAATTATATGTGTGTGCACAAAAACTCACAACTTTCACATGATGGCCAGTCATTAGATCTTACCAAACGCTTTGCAACAAGACAGGTTAAGGTGTGTGGATGTTGTGGAGTTTTCTGATTCTTTAACTATTGCAGCTGTGTGGACATGTCTATTCCTTTAATAGACAATTTTGAAGTGTTTACCATTTTTTGTTGCTGTTTTTTTTTTTTTTTTTTAAACAAAACTCCTTTTAAGGAACAAATTACTTTTGTAAGGAACAAGTGCTGCCATGTTACAGTCTTACTTGTCAGCGGTCATAATGTTATGGGGGATGCATGTGTACATCAGGTGGGGAGGAGGTGATGGGGGGGTATGGGGGGGGCACAGAAGGATCACAACATTGGCTGGTAAAACAGATGACTAAGTACCTGTTTACTGCTGCTTGGTTACAAGAGGTGTCATATCACAGTTTATGAAAATACCAAAGAGCCAACCGTCAGATTCTGTCTATAAATACCCTCTACAGTATCCAATTAAACCTAATAGCAAATCGTTAACCCAAATGCAAAGTAATGTAACAAGTAAACAGACTGCTACAAGCTTTATGACATGTCCATGCATCAATCTGGGACGGTTGCACAATGGCCACATACCAGTTCCCGTTGTTAGTGTTTGCATGAAAAAGGAAAGTTTGTTCTTTAAGTCTCCCGATTGCTATAGCTGTTCACACAAGCAAAGATCACTATTTGATGGCGCAAGAGAGAGATGTGCTTAGTTTGATTTCTAAGAGCTCCCTTCTCACCGTTTCTGATCTTGAAATGATTTTTAGCACATCTAATAATGCATTTTAGGTATATCGAGTTTTGTGAAACATCAAGTCCTGTCACATATTCGTGGTATGCAAGTCACTTCTCATGCCTTTGTTCAGAGTGTGTAATTGTGATAAATGCTTTGATTGCCTGGCCATCTGGGAAGGAAAGGTAAATGCTCTATGCTACAAGTGTCTCCAAATAAATGTTAGCTTAATTTAATTAGAAGACAGACTGAATTCTCCTTTCTGGAGCAACATCACTAGTGAATGACACTGGATATTAATTGGCACAGACAGAGTGTCCACATAGCACAGCGTGAGATTACATAAAGCCATTTCTGTGTCATTGCTGCAATTTCTGAGAAGCAATGTGGAAATTTAACAGCAGCAGTAGTGCGTTTGTGTGATTTAAATGGCATCATGGAGTTTTTCAACATTTCCCCCCCTAAAAAAGTAAATAAATCTGCAGTAGCCAGGATTATGTTGGGGTTAATCCGATCTGTACACACCAAACCAAAATAAGGCAGAAATAAGCAAAAAATATAAGACTAAAAACAATATTTTTTAAGTTTAAAATTCATGACAAACTTGACAACTCATGAATGTGCTAATTCTACTTGAGATCAGGGCTCTGCGGCATATTGGTTACCTGTATTCGGTGTCTGGCTGCAGGCCTGTGACGAGGTGACTCGTCCCCGATTCCACGGTGACAGTTTGATCGTCTACAGAGATGATATAGGAGGAGATCTCTGAACCGTTGCTGCTTGGCTTTTCCCACTTCAGGAGGAGGCAAGTAGACGAGGAGTAACCCGCCTCGGAGGATGTCGGGAGGTCCAGGAGAGTGAGGGTCGAGACCTGGTCGGGATGCGTCGCAGGGGTCCGGAAACTGGCCCTCTCACTGTATGGACCGGCGCCAGCCTGGTTCACCGCCTGAGCAAAACACAGAAGCACAGGAAGATGAGAGAGATTAACACCATAACATCTGTGAGGGAGACATGATTCTGTTACTGATGAGGAAAGTTGTCAAAGGTGATATTTTAAGAAACGCTGCTATCACTGGTGAAGACCAGAAGAATGTCGAAAATGTCTTAAAGAAATGCACAGCTTTAAAGTGAGCAGCTGGATGAATTCAGATGATCAAACTGCTGATTTGTAATTACAGAGGTGTCTAACATACATTTATATTTACCTGGATTTTCCTGCAGCGGCTTGTTACTAGTCCAGCTAATGGTCTCAAACAAGTTTAAGCAAAAAGAAATTGGCCGGGCAAATTGGCAGGGCAAAATGTTTCTATTTTGCATATATATTTTTTCTGGTTAAATCTCAGAAGTCCTTAAAGTTAAAACAAAAAATAAACAAAGCAGAGGTAATATTTGCATACATAGATCTTGTGCTTTTCTTTACAATGTGCTATATTGAGGTAGTATGTGGTAGACCACTAGAAAGAGGGGCATTTTTGAAGTGGACGGAAATACATGCATGTTGTTTTTTTTCTATTTTTTATTCTTTAACAAAAAAAAAATCTGCAAACAACAACTAGAAAACAGACAGGTTTCCAGGAGAAAGATTGTAAAGTTCGCAACAATCCACATAAGGATCAAATGAGAGCAAAGCTGAACGTTTTGGTCTTTTTGGGCACTGATGGAAGTGCATGTCACATTTTTTTCAGACTTTTGTTTCAAAACAAGATGAAAAACAAAAAAAAGAAGCGTGAAACCTTTTGCAATATGCTACATAATGAAGCATTAAGTAACAACGTGAAAAGACTGAGTTTCCCACCATAACTGAGCTGAAACCCAGTAAGTCAATTTAAGTGTCAAATAGGAATAGAAGAGACTTTAAAGGAGTGAGAGGTTACTAATTTTTGCTGACTGTTCCTTTATTGCTCACATAAAGACAGAACACCATGTTCCATGTAAGATCAACTGAGTTTAGAGTATGTCATGATTCTTTCTTACATGTTCTCTTGAGAAACCGCAAAGTGGAAGAAGTTGGCGCAAAGCACGCACTGTAATGCACAGAAACTCACCAAGACATCACATGAGCACACAGGCAGTGATGCTGACTGCCAGCTGACCTTGTGATGTCCCAGCGTTATAAATGAGCCAATAAAGAAGGGAACCATAAAACATGCCGTTATTGGATTCAAAGCTACAGAGGCCTGTGTAGGTGCGTGTGCCTGTTTGTGAGCTTGTCAGACAAATACACACTCACAGAATACGAGAAAGAGCCACACTGTGATTATTTATACGCCAGCTTAAGAACTGCAGCACAAATTGAATCGGCCATCATCTCTGGTCTCCTGCCTCTATTCGTGTTTATGCTTTTGAAGCTCCTTCAGGGTTTTCATGCTGTGCAGGTTTCTGCAATTATGTCCAGACGAAGCCTCTGCGCGGTTCCCTCTATGATCTCGCCTTTGCCCGTGCCTCTGTGTGTTTCTGTTGTGTCCACAGATCTACTATGCAAGTGCAGTTTTCGCTTTCTGTTACCTGTAGCCGGCAGCAGTAATCCGTAGCAGGCGTCAGGTCTGACAGTTCGCACTGTGTGGCAGAGCCGCAGTAAATGAGCTCCCAGGGTTCGTCCTCCTTCGCCCACTCCAGTCGATACTCTGAGATGTCCGTCCCCGAACCCTCGGGGCTCTGCAGCACACAGAAACACGCGTTCAGCTTATAGAACCTCTGGAAACCTGACATTAACCTATTCAGATCTGACGCCTGGTATGAGTGGTGCGATTTTTCAAGCCAAATTAACCTTTTGTTTATAAGCATCAGTGGATGTAAGGGACAAGATTACCGTAGTTATTTCCAATAAAAACAGAGTGTGTTTTCTGAGTCCAGGAAGTACATTTGCATCTATTTGAATAAATAAATAAAACAGAAAGGCTTTTTTTTTTTCCCCCCCCAGTAATTCACACTTGGGTATTGCATAGCTTCATTATATTTAAGTCCAATAACACATTTTCCCATTATTTCTGTCAATTCCAGCAGTTATAACTTACAACTTTTGAACACCAAAAACATATTTTTTCCAAAAAATATTTGAATATTACATTACATGAATCTAAAATGTGGTATGAAAAGGCTTTCAGACAGCACTCAGTAACAGGCCAGGTTAGTGAGCAATGACCTTTTGAAAATCCATTTCTTCTTCTGGTACTCAGAGGAGAGTTTGCGTTTATTAATTTTGTCTGGAAAATAACAGCATAATAACGTCAGAGTGTAAATTTTTATTAAATTGAATGCAACATTTCTGAGTCAAACAAAACTGTTTAAAATAAAGCCAGTCGAATTTTGTTCACAACTTGTAAAAGATTCCAGGAAGTGAAACTAATAAAAGACAAATCCGAACAATTAAAGATCCTCATGAGGGATTCCACATGGTTGTGTACCGGAGCCAAAGTTACTTTTATTTAACGTTGGTGTATCAATATATCAAAGTTGTCAAATTTTGTTGGGTCTGTTGATATTCCCAATTTGTTTTGCTTTGGTAAAAAAAAAAAAAAAAAAAAAATGGATCAGGTTATGGACACGGTGAGATTATATCAATACATTAATATTTACTTAAAAACACGAACTATATATTTGATATCTGAATACATAAGAAACATTTTTAAAAAGTTCATTTGAGTTTTGAATTATATTACCATAAAAATGTCAGTAGATCCTGTTGGGTTTGCATTTCATCCCTCCTACTCTGAGCTCAGTTAATGCTGCTGACCTACTAATCCACTCTCTCTCTCTCTCCATCTATTTTGCGTCTTTGAGGTGAGACAGTGAAAAAAGTCTGATTATGATGGAATAACTGCTGGGTAATCCTTGTTGCAATTTCATACTTGGGTGCTTCTGATACATTTGCTGCATTCTTGAGAAAAATCAATAAAAAAAAGGGCTGAAAGTCAAAGTAAAAGGAGAATTCTGGATACTTCACTTTAGCTGAGCAGATATTTCTAAAAAAAGATACTCCAATTATCTTTAGAAATCTTGAGAAAACCAATCTTCTGGTTGGTTCCTCTTAGAATATTAAGTTCTGTGGTTGCATTTTCCTCACCTCCCAGTTGAGCGTCACACAGGTGTTACTTGTGAGCGTGATGAGTGGCGCCGCACACTGACCAGGAGGTCCAGCTGCGGTCGTCACTTCTGTCGGCTCAGAATATGGACCGAACTAAAAGACACAAGGCAACAAAAAAAATATATACATATATTTTTTTTAAAATTTATAATCAATAATTGTTTTTATACGTTTTTGTTTTTTTTTCATTTTGAATCAAAAGAGTAAAATGTTTTCTATTTCAAATATCTAAAACGTAAACATTTTTGTCATTTACACACTGCTATACGCGTTTCTATACAGAGATAATAACAAATGCAGGCTTTAGCTATTTTCCTTTTTTCATGCAATAATTGACAACAGGATGATGCTAAAAGTACCAGTGTTATTTTGTTATATTTTTCTTGTTATTAGGTTGAAAAAGAAAGAACTCCTTTTTATGTTTTTCAAAAGGTCAAGTAACATTTGCAACTCTAAACAAGTGTTATTTAGCTGGACTGAAGACAAAAAATAGCTTGCAAGATTGTAAAGGCTGCAGATAACAATAACAAATTCGACCTTTGAGTCAATAGATGATCAATCAGGACTTATAGTCACCCTGTGGAACTGATAAGCTTCTAAGAACAACACTGGGCAATCTGTGTAGGAAAGTAGGATCTAATTACATGAAACCCTGCTTCTCTGGCATATTCCCTTATTATTTTAGAAGCTATAATTGATCTAGTGTGCTGAATAGACTAAGTGGAGATAAGAAAAAGAGCCATAAAATGGATAAAAATCATACATAAAACTGCCTTGGAGGTCCCTGTTTCATAGAAATGTAATGTGTACAATATAAGCAAGTGAATTTCTCACCCCGGCCTCGTTGGTTGCCCTTAGCCTGAAGCTGTACGTCGCACCAGGAAGCAAACTAGCAACCGTACACTGCAGCTCAGGGCCATGGTACACTTCTGCTGGCTTTGCTTCTCCCTCACTCATCTCCAGGCTGTACACACACTCTTCACACACTCCCTCACAGGCAGGGGAATCTAGAATCATATCATAGGACGAATCGGAGACAAAAGAGCCATTTTAAAATATGATCAAACTGAATCAATTTGACGTAATCCGTGAAGATAGTACATATATTGAACTGTCTTCAAGGCAGTTTGTACTACTTCTTGCAAGAGAATTTATAACCCCTTCACAAACTTTAATGTGTTTTATTGGAATTTTATGACAAATGGTACATAACTCTGAAGTAGAATAATAGTAAGAAAATGGCTTAAAAGCTTTATATATAGATAAAAATCTGAAACATATGACAGATTTGTATTTAGCCTCCAATGCTTAGTATTTATATTCAGTCATTCCTTTCGCCTTCAGCTGCAGCTACAGGTACAAGATAAGATGTTTTGGTGTCAACCAGTTCTGCACATGTATTGTGGCTGAATTTATATTCTTTTTTTTTTTTTTTTTGGCAAAATAGCCCAGACAGAAAATGTTTGGAAAGATAAAAATCGATGCTTTCTTTGGACTGATGGGACTTATATTCCGGAGAGATTTATAGTCCGGAAAATATTGTGATTGCTTTAAATATTTTATTTTTATTTTTTTTTAAGTAAAAGGAACAATTTGTATTTCTAACAAACATTTGTGGATCATGTATCCTCATCCCTTAACTTAATGGAAGTTTGTGGTAGTAATCTGAAAATTTGTAAAGTTCAGGGGATTGGAATACTTCTGTAAAGTACCGTACTGTGGCACGTTCAGGGTTTTAATTGAACACTGATTGGGTCACTTAAGATTATGATTGCTTGTATCAGTGTAGCTGAGTGATCAGCAGTTTTTTTTCCATGCGCCATCTGCTACAGTATGCTTGCACAGGGATGAAAGCGGCCAATGATCAGGCTCCAGGGGAATACCCTTCGGTGCATTATTTCTGACCTTCAACTCAACCAGTAATTGCGGCAGCACTGCCTGCATCTGAACTGATTAGAGATGTGACCAGCTGTGTCAGACTGGTTAAAGAAAGAACTTCCTCAGCACTGCACGCTGCAAGCCTCTTTGGCTGCCAACAGATAACAGCAGTAATCTGCAATAATTGGCCGGCATTACCAGAGTTATTCTGGATATGAGGGGAGGGTTAGGCATTTAATGGGCAAAACAGGAGCTCAATTAGGCTAAAAAGGGGTTGACTTAGTTCGTATTAGAGCTGGCCAGCAGAACACATTTGGCAGCCAGAAGGCAATTTCATTGCTTTTTGTGAAAAGCGCAAATACAGCTAAACGCCGCGTACGTGTCCGTCTGGACTCACCCCATTCTAACTGGACCTCCTTGTGTTTGGCTTTCCCAATGATCCGCGGCGGATGACAGGGTCCTGGTGGGACGCTTGATGTACGGACCGGAACACAAACAGTGCACTGTCAAAGAAAAAAAGAAGAAATTAATATCATATGAAGAATATCCGATTTTACTGCTAAGACAGTGATGTGAACGGATAGCTTGTAAGTGAAATAAATAAATAACCAAAGCTCATTTTTTAGCCGACGTGGACCCTGGATTTTATGGATTTAGACCTCAATTGTGTTTTGAATCTAGTAGTGACCATGACAATCCAAAGTTGGTCAGTCACTGCAGTGAAGTGTTGTGTGTGTGTGTGTCTCTTACCGGGCTGTGTCCTCCTGTGGTGATGCTACATACACGTAGGCTGTAAACGGTTCCCGGTGTCAGCCGCTCACACATGCATTCTGTTGCAGGGCCGCTGTACGCCACCTCCCACTGGCTCGCTGCTCAGCATCAGACACACGGCGCAGAACACATAATTACAACACTTGTCACATTCATGCGGAAGATTGCGCACAATTAATCCCCTGCTGTTTTGTACCCGTCTTTGTAGTCAGACCACAGATATTGTCCCAACGTCACATTACCCTGCTTATGCCTACATGATGTTTTCTTTTTTGTGTGTCAATTTTTAAATTGTTAATGGGAAGTGCATGCTGTGAAATGCCTGTGGAAGGTAGCACTTTAAAAAATAAAATAAAGTATTGAAACATAACATCTTTCATGTAAATTGAGCTAACTAAATATAATTTTTTCACTGATCAGCAGTCGCATGCTTGCTGATCAGTTTTCTCTTAACTATTTAATTAATGGATTCTCAACATCTGCTTCTATTTAAAACTCATTTAATTCTTTCTGATTTTAAGAATTTACAGTTTTCATCCGACGTTCTCCTTAAATGGAAATAATTCCTTGGAGTTCAGATCTGACTTCACCTAGAGGATTGCTGAACTCCTGCTGTACAGTCAACACTGCGTTAAACCGATGACATTTGTGGGTTGAATAAAAAATTGAAATTTTATAAAGTGAATAATACATCCAAATACATAGATTTAGAAAATGGTCAAAAAATAAACAGGGCATTGTCTGTGGTTTACCTTCGGAGCATCCTTCAGAAATCTCGAGGAGGTAAGTGAGGGCCTCTGAACCCCCGTTGTCCAAGGGTGGATCTGTAGGAGCAATTAATGAATAGTTTTTAGTTACCATGGAATTCACTGGATCATAGCTCATATTGCATTCAATACGAAAGTAAAGATATGTCATGAGAAATATAATTTATCCTCTTTGTTTTGTGAGCAACAAACACATTATAGAGATGAGAATGGCTACAAAAACTGACCAAAAGGGTATGAAGATGTAGAAACCCGCAATAAATAGCTAATATTTGACACAAAAAAAGCCTTTACAGCTATGACATGCCATCTAGAACTGCCGCTGTGAGAACCTGTCTAATGTAAACAAACAAAAAAAAAAGGATTGCTGTGTCTTTTTTAAGGTACATGTAAAACGGATGTACCTTAAAACCAGATAAAGTCTGAGGGACGACTACACAACCTGGCTCAAGCGACCTCATGAGTAACTCCAGCAAACTTATGAACATAAAGAGTTTCTGGAAAGAAAATGGCAACTTTTGATGTTGAAAAGTGAGATTTTTTGCTGCTTCCATTCACTCCTCCATTGTTAGACACAAACATTACACTGCTGGCTAATGTAAAACCCTGACACATCTGCTCTTAGACAGTTATGTTGTCTTATTCCTTTTACAGAAATGACTAATAAATGATTAATTAGGATACGTTTTGGCATAAATACAATTCCTATTGGACCCATGCAGTTCATATATATCAATATGCCCACCTAATGGTACAAATACGTGTTTGAATATTTAAACAGGTTCAACAATTACCCCATGTGACGGTGAAGCCATAAGGTGTCACTCCGGTGACCCTGGGTGTCGACGGAGGGCCGGGCTTGTCTGGACTGGTGGTGCAAACCAACACTTCACTGGGGCTGCTTTTTCCTTCCACGTTTGACGCAATCAGCTGCACAGAGCACAATGGGCAGAACGGAGAGTTAAAAACAAGGAGGGAGAAGCCTGGCAACGAGCGATTAGACAAAGAAAATAAGGACGGCGAACAAAGAAAGCAAGTCAAGGGGGTAAACGAAGGGAGGAATCTTATCAAAGGGGAAAGCAACTCTTCTGAAAAATAGCTGCCATTACAATCTGCTTCTTTTTCTCGCTCTTATCTCCTTACTGTACTGCCTCAAACCAGCCCTTCCAATTGACAATCAATTTCTTCTATTCCCACACATTCATACAGGATGAAAGGTTCTGTGGGGATGCGTGCAAAAGAGCCTTGAATCGCCTCTTTGCATGTGACCACGTGTCATTGTGTCCTCAGACATCAGAAGCCTTATCTACCCGTCTGCGTGAAAGCACATTTGGGAGTGTTATTGGAGATGATTGCACCATAAAGGACATGCAAACGCACTTACAGAGACGTACCGGTGGTACATTATGTTTCACAGTGTCCCCACATTATGAACAGTTTTCATCAGGGCTTTTAGGGAACTTGATAGAAAGCTGCTGAATTGTCTCGTTTCCCCTTCGCAAACGGGCAAAATGCCACACTGTTTTGGATTTGACAGATGTTGGAACATCTTTGTTTGGAACATCTTTTAATTCTTATTGGAAAAATGACAAATTTGATCAGGGAAAGGAGGCAGAATTGCTGCTATGCAGTCCCAGTCAGGAGCTTAAATACAATCGTAATTGACATCAATGTTAATGTTAATGTGCGTGTTAATGTAAGACCTTTAATTCCACATTTTTGCTCCGCTTTTGGTGAACTTTAGTGATTTTAAAGGATTCTTGCAAACAAAGAAGCGCCTGCTTGAAACTTAAAACCTTTGCATATAAAATCAGCAAATTGCATATTTCCCACTTATTTTACAATAATTTATTACAAGATTTCTTATAAGTCGCTATAAAAGTAACCCAGCCTCCTCTTACTTGTACCTCAGATTCAGAATCACGGTTCAAAACAGTTCATCTAAAATCACTTAAAAGATATATTTTATCTTTTAAAATATAATACTTTAGCAAATAAGTAAAGCATTTTAAAGTTATTTTAGCACTTTATCCATTTGTGGAGGAAACTGCCTATTTGTACAAACACACTACTTCTGTGAACACATCCAATAAACAGTCTCTCCTTTACTCAGCAACAACTGAACATTACCAGAATTGGATGAAATGAAACAGAAAAATCAACAGTCCACATGTATTACTTGAACTTATGCTGACACATGCACACATTTGTGTTGTGTTTTCACTTACCCTGAATTTATACTGCGTACTTCTCTTCAGGCCTTGTACAGTACAGGTCAAGTTTTCTCCAGTGTACTTTGGATAAAAATCTGTTCCCTGTGGAAAAAACATAGAATATTTGTCTGTGCGTGTTTTACATGTTTGAAATATTAGCAGGGGCATACAATAAACACAACAAATATAAAGTTTGATTGATAAAGTTTGAAAATATAAAAAGATCTTTGTGTGTTTTTAATATTTTTGTTAAAGCTTTTTAAAATGCATAGTTTTCTAAAAAAAAAAAAAAAAAAATCTTGCCTTTTCTTTACCCCAGAGATTTGAGGGGCATAATAGAATGCAACACGTATACAGAAGCAGATAAGACTTGGAGCAATTTAACACAAAAAGATGAAAACATAAACAGCTTTTCTGTTTTGCTAATAAAAGATTGAGGTTTTCATTGTGTTTGTTTTTTTTTTTTTCTCTCCAATGTTTTGGTTTTTGCCACTCACGCTGTTGTCCTCCTGGATCTCGAGTGTGTATTTGAGCTGCTCCTCGGTGGGGCTGCCCTCGGGACGCACCCACTCCAGGTTCACCCAAGAGACCCCCGCCCTGACCAGCCGTGGCGCGAGGGGCAGAGGGGGCTGGGTGCCCGTGGTATAGAACACCACCTCTGTACTGAAGCCACTGCACACATGAAACAAGAAACACATCTCTGTTTTGCTTTTTAACCTAAAAGGCCAAAACAAATGACGTCAATGGAAAGAGATACAGAAATGGGGATTTTTTTAACCCTGGAGCGAAATAAAATGCAGGATGCAGGTGAAGATACCTGGTCTTCAATAATACATTGATTGTATATGTTCATGGACATTAATTTACTTCCCAATGTATTTACGGTATAAGGATTATCTGTATATTCAGAGACGGGATGCAGTACCTTGTGCCGATGTCGTTATTTGCAGCCAATCTGAATGTGTAGCCACAGGCTGGCTGCAGCCGTGTCAGTTTACAGTGTCTCTGGTTCCCAAAGTAACAGTCTCTGAAAACACTGTTCTTCTTTCCCTGTAGAGGACAAAAAAGATCACATACAAAATAATAATAGAAAAAAAAGAGACACAACAAAAAAAATAACTGTGAAGACAAAAACAAAACACAGGATGACACATAGAGTATTGATCGAATAATGACTCTACAGTCCTGATGCTTTAATTCCGAACCCTTCAATACTCTTACAAGAGGTTTGTTCTTATATATATTTAATTATTTTGTTTTTAATGGTAAAAAGTAAGGACAGACCAACCTCATCCCACTCGAGCAGGTAGTTTGTGATTTTGGATCCGTTGTCGCCTGGAGGCTGTGGATGACAACGAGACAAAGACAAGAGAAAAGAGGGATTGAGAGCTTATCCCAGGATGAAAGACCCTGACAATGAGGCTCATAGGATACCTGCCGTGGTTTTGTGATTGACCTTATATCCTGTCTGGTTGATTGATGACACTGTTTATCAGTGACAGGGAGAGGGGCGTAAAAACTACCTCGGCAGGGGGGAGGTCAGTGAATACGCAGGTGAAGACAGATATTAATGATTAACGGCTATGGGGGCTAATAAAATCTAGTTGGAACATAAACAATTAGAAGCAAAGAAAAGGTGCCGTTACTGAAAACTGTTTCTTTTTTACTGTGCTGTTGGTCTGGAGGAGAAAAGACTGGTTTACTCAGGGTTCCTACACATTTGTCCTCTAAAAATGAAAGAATCGTATGAAACATGGACAAAAGGAAGAAAATAAGGAATGACATAAACTACCAATTACTACAACAAGAGCTGTGACAAACTGCTGTACAGGAAAAATCAGTGAACATTCAAAATATGGAAAGGACAAAAGAAAAAACAAACAAACTATAAAATCAATAAAACTGAAATAAGAGCAAAAGTCTCAAAGTGTGTTCAAGGCCAAGGAATAAAAATACATTAAGAAGAGTTTTTAAAGTGAACAACATTTAAAAGAAGAGTTGCCCCTAATATGTAACAGCAAATTCAGACACAATTTGAGAGACAAGAAGTTAAAAGAAGAGAACAGTAAGAAGGGAAGGACTTGAAGAACTGGAAGAAGGATGTATGCCAGAAAAGATAGAAAGGAGGGAGAAAGGAAGGACACAAGGACTGAGAGACAAAAGGAAGAATACAAGGAAGGAGAAATGAAAGGAGGGAAGAAAATGAGGAGAAGGAAGAGAGACAACCTTTAAACATCAGAAAAAAGAATAAAGTCTGAAATTACACATTTTAGGTTTTCTAAAGTTATGCAGACGAGTAAAATACAGTGTCTTGTAAAATTTATTTATTCCACTCTGACATATTTTATCTGGGTTTAATGACAGATCAACACACATTAGCCTACATTGTCCGTTCCTCTCATTTGATTCTCAAACCACTAAATAAAATCTAATGCAACCAACAAAATTCTTCTGCTGCACAGCTGTCCACCTAAACTGACAAGCTGGTCAAGAAAAGAGCTGATCAGGAAAGCAGCCAGGCAGCTCAGGTGACACGACACAACAGCTGCTGGTCACAATCAATGCAGGGAACATGGATGGATTTCCTAGAACCAGATTTCATTTTCATTCCATTTCATATGTATGGACGTCTTTGTGTTGGTGCAACAACAAAAATCTGAGGAAGATACATTTGAAATTGTGTTTCTGTAAAAGTGAAAAAGTGCACAAGCTCTTATGTTAGCATGCATGACATTCTGCTGTACCTTCCACTGTAGACTGAGGCTCGTTTTTGTGCGGTGAGAGAGTTTTGGGGGTAACGGGACATCAGGGACGCTGCAGTGTGTGGTAAACGAGCCGGCCTCTGAACACGAGCCTCGAACCGAGTTGTACAACGCTGAAACCCTAAAAACAACAAGACACACCAAAGCTCAGAACAACAGTTAACTGTGACATACAGCCGACTATCAAAGCTGGAGTCCTTACCGTACGTGGTAGTCTGTCGCTGGCCTTAGATCTTTCAGATGATATTCCAACTCTTCACCACTGAAATTTTCACAAAAAAGAAAAGTCACATCAATGCCACAGGCATGCCGTGTAAGAAGCACATATCCTGGATCGCTTTAGCAGTAGGTTAGTTAGCTACCTGTATATAAGGCGATATTTTCCGTCCTTCCCCTTGTCTGAGAGAGAAACCTCGTAGGAGCAGGAGACAGGCATCCCGTTACTGTGCCTGTTCACCAGCCCACCCGGAAGGCCCCAGGACAGCCGAGCAGCCCGCGCCTGGATGTTAGACACCTTCACAAAACAATATCACGTTTGTTAAAAATTCGTAGCACAAAAAAAAACAAAAAAAAAACTGCAGTGATATATTTTGGCATATCTGAAATACATTTTCAAAGCTCCTCAGCTAAATCACCCTAGTTCTGTAAGTGGGACCTGGGATTTTCTCTTTTTTTTTGGAAGATTTCCTCTCTCACTGCCTTTTTTAGCCTCAGCTTCACTGAAAATAGCTCGGCTTTGGGTCTTTTTCACTCTGTAATGGTCCCTACTGTAGGCTGACTTGTCAGTATAACCCAATTCAGCTTCCATAGTTTTTGGAATCCACAAAAGAGAATAAATGTCCAATTCAAGTCAGCAACATGTCCCAGTGTGCATGTGTCAATGGTCATATTGTATGCTAGTAAAGAAAAGATTAAATAAAAAAGATTAAATAAAAAAAAAACAAGTAAGCATTGTCAAATCGGTATCTGAACTAGAAGTGATTGTGAGGGGGAAATAAACTAAACTGTTTAATAGAAAATCCTGTTTACTTCTCTTGCAAACTCTCAGTCTGAGAACGATGTGCTGCAGGTGGCATCTGAGGTTAACCAGGGGAGTCAACAGCATCTTAATCCCAAATCTTTCTCAGTCCATTACCATTTTTACTACAATTCACAGTAGGTCATAAATACATCCTCCTCGTTTATAATACCCCTGTCTTAAACTGATGATGTTAAATAACCCAGTTGCACAGCCTGCTGCTCAAACTCTCAAATGAGAGTAAGCAGTTTTATTTTCTATCCCATACTGCGCCTGCACAATGTAGGCTCGCTCATCTGAAATTCCCCTGAGGCATCAAAAAACCAGACACTTCACAGTCTTCAGTCTCTTTTGAGCCGATAAAGCTGCAATAGAAACTCAGCGGCATGGATGGGAAGCTGCTGCCCTCGTGTGGCCACGGTCAGAACAGCTCATATTATGACTTGCTGTGGCAGAAACTGCAACAAGTGAGCCCTGCTAATATTGTCAGTAAGGCGTTTAGTTTTCATATGCATCCCAGTGAAGAGATGCACACACTGAAAAGACATTACTGCATCACACAAGGAAGTGATTGATGAAAGCGGTTACATGTCTGCTTCCGTGTGCAAAAGTGTGCAGGATTTCAAAGCCTTATTCATGCCAACCTGTGGTTTGTCGATTGTAGACAGCATGTCTTGAACACGTTTCCCCTCTGAATCATGATCTGAGGAGACAGAAAGAAGAAAAACAGAGTAATTACCATAAACATGCTGAGCTAAGCACTTCATGAAGTGAAGTCAATGTAACTAAATAGCAAAGACAGTGCCAAAGGTTTATTGGGAACCACATATGGCAAAAAAGCCTCCTGACACCACCATATTTCGTAGTGAGGATGGTGTGCGCAGGTCGATGCACAGTGTTCGCTTTGAGTAAAGGGGGTTGCAAAAATGTGTATTGTGTATCGTATTATGTTCCTTTTTCTACTTTGTCGTTCAATAATGTAAAATCCCTAAACAAAGGTAGTTGTAGGGTAAGACATTTTGAAAAGCGTTGTACATCTAACCACTGCTGGACTAAAACTAAAACTACGAAGACAATCAGTGCAAGACAAAGGAGGTGCCTAAAACAGAGTAAAAACAGACCCAAATTCCTTGGAACGTCTGTTGACATGTGGTCTGTGATGCAACACGCTGTTTTTCTCAGCATGCTCATATTTAATTTCTGCAAGTTGTGATGTGCACAGTTTTCGAGAAACTAAATTGTCTAACTTTCCGTTGAAAAGCATTAGTCAGCAGTTACCGGCCCAGCACAAACAAAATGGGGATCAGCAAAAAAAAATAAAAAAATAAAAAAATCATCATCATGACTAATATTCTGCAGAGACTCATCTTCTCTGTACATGGAAACATCCTTTCAAAGTAATTTCTTCTCACAAAGCACTATTCCCTATCATTATTACGCACCATTTTTAATCAATTCTTCCTAACCACCAGAATAACTACACCACACGTGTCGTCAGCACAATTCTTTCAATTTAAGGTTTACAGGATTGCAAATACAACGTCACATGTGATTATTCTGTTACCATATTATGTATTTAGATGTAATAACTATGAAAACCTACAAGCAAAGTGATCAGAGGAGTTATTCCCCTGAGAAAACGCACAGCTTTCCCAAAACAATTCCCGGTTCATCAGTTGCAGAGCCTCACTGACCCCTTACACGCCTGGCTTAGACATTCATCCTGAGAATTTATTTATGAGAATCTGCAATATGGGCATGGATACCATGATAGTTTGGGTTATTTAATTGCAATAAAAATAAAAGTGACAATAACATTTTTCAAAAATGTAGCCCAGCTTCTTTGGCAATATATCTGCGTCTGCATAGAGATCAATTCCTATAAGCACGGATACTGCTTGAAGAATGAAACCCTTTAAATAAGCAACTCAACTACGTCACTGATATAGAGAAGTGCTGTTATACTGCTAATAGCACACAATAATTGAATTCAGTTATATATTTTAATATGTTGTGGGTTTTTTGTACCTTCTAATTGAATTCAATTAGAAGGTGTGTCCAAACTTTTGGTCTGTACTGTATATCTTAAAAAATTGTGTAAGCTGTAAAAGTAACAATCCCCATTAAACTGTCAGAATTTTGGGTTTGAGAACATTCTCAATCTGAATTTGCAATTCTTATTGCCATCATTTTTGCCTACTAATAAAATAATATGATAATTGTCACTCCTTAGAGACACGACAGCACCATTTACAGGGAAGAATGAGCTCAAGATGCATTTTCCTCAAATCAACTTCAGAGCAATTCAACTGTGACTCTTCACCTCGCATTAGTTCGCCATGCTGACTCCAATTATTTCCGGGATTCTGTGAAGGACCGCACGCTGGCGTGACTCGCCACAAGAAACGGTGTCAGTTAGGTGCTTTTTGGTTAAAACCAAAAAAGAAAAAAAAAATTCTTCTGTAAATACAATTTCTAGCAGCCTTGCTGCTGTATTCTAAAATGACTAAATTATCTGGAAAACTCTAAAGACAGGATCTTTAATTGCATATTTAAGCATATCAAGCAAATGATGGTTAAAATCTTATTTAAATGTGACATTTTATGCTTTCTACAGTCTTTCTTTAATGTCTTTCCTCCCTCTCATACCTGTTAAGCCACCCAAGCAATGAATCAGACCAAAAATTCCAACTCAGTTGAGGTTTTTTCTGTTTTGCCTGGATAAAAACAGTACAAGCGACTGAAAGTATTTGTGATATTAAAGTAGAATTAGTAGAACCGTTGAGTTGAGATTTATTGCTCACCTAAAAGCCCACTCTGTAGCATGACATATTTATTTGTATGTAGCTGGTATGACTCTGAATGTTGTTTTTTTTTAGGCTTGCCTATTCGCACCCTGATCAGTCACTGTCCATGTTAACACCAGGTGTGAACACAGCCATCAATTCTTCCCATTTTGATTTCTTGATTACGGTCAGTTTAAAAAAAATAAAAAATAAAATTGAATGCATTACAGACTGCTATAAAAGTGGGCGGTTTTGAACTGTTTCCCCAAATTTATGATTTTAGACTTGGGTGGTAGATTGCCCCAGAGTGAGTCAGGGGCAAGTATATCAAAGTGCGGGTCCAAAGAGACATGGGTAAAAGTGATTTACAGAAAGCCCCTGGTTGTTTTGAGAACCAGTACAAGCATGCGTGTGTGTGTGTGTATGCACACATGGAAGTCTTTCCCCTGTGTGATCCCCGAATAGGAGGTTTTCCAACCAGAGGAGACCTGCTTTCTCCATCTGATCATTCAGAACCACACAGGATGTTCACGAGTGACTCAATAGGACTAAAGCTTTTGGAAAAAGAAGAATGTTTAGAGTTAGTATGGTTTTCTGTGGGAAATCATTATATCTACATTCATTCCTGAAGCGACTGGAGCACAATCTAAGACGAGTCTAGCGTTGGTGGTCATGAACAACTTTCTCTGGTTTTCTTGCGCAAAACACTCACTTGTGGGTTACAAGCGATAGAAAGCGCAAGTATTCACTGAGAGACAATTTATACCTCTCGTAAATCTTAGACGCGTAGCAAGGCTCCTTCCTAGCAATTTGGAGTTCATCAATACACCATATATCATTTAAAATACTGTCGAACGTCAACTTGTTTGGGTAGGCACGGACCTCCGAGGAGTTAAGTACGGAGTGAGTATGTGGGGGCCTCATGTATGCCAAAGAGCTTTACAGTCAAATCTGACGCCATTTGTCAGACTGCTGAACCTTGGACAGGACAATGATCTAAAGCGCAACAGCCAATCTTACAGACTAGATCAAAGAGGTTGCAATTGCCTCTTAAAAGTCCAGATGGGAGTATTACCAAAAATTGCCCTGATGTTTAACATCTAAAAGAATTGGTCAAGGAGAAGATGACAACAAAGTTACTGTTAGAAGCTACCGAGTAACGTGAAGCATGAAGGTGGCAGGGGGAAAATTTTTTACTTCTCAGCTGCAACAAAACTTCTTGAGCGCCTCACTGTCAAGGACTTGACTGTGGAAAACGTTTTACTGTCAAACGTCACCTAAAGTTTCACTCAGTTCAGCTTCCTTCTTCACATAAAAAAAAAGAAAACATTACGGGTAAGATACTCCACATGAGCATTTTTCATGATGTTCTAATGTATATAAACTGAATTTATGATTACTGCATACTCGGTGCAAGTGATGACAGAGAGAGTGTATGAGTGCCTGTGTTCAAGCCACTCTGACAGGGGGTGAGAGCTTCACTTTGCCTGGGGGTTGACTTGTGACTCATGGCAACAATGATGTCATGGAATTACAACCTCAACTTGACCTCCCTATGTGTGTTTGAATTAAAAACAAGAGCATAAGAGAGACTGTGTGTGAAGGTATCAGGTTACAGATGAACGGTGATGGGCAAACGGGAGGAGTGTAATTAAGCCCCCATGTGCGGATGTGTGTGTTGAGTCTGGCAGCACAAGACGAGTTCAACAGGTGAAGTGCAAAGTCTGCATCAGTGCGTGACAAACGGGCTCATTAGTGATCTGTTTTTAAATCAGGGCTTCAGTCCTCATCCCTCCACTTGAATTCATCGCAATTTTTGTCTTCTGTGAAATAAAAATGGCATACTCTAAACCCCAGCAATGGCCTGGTGTGTCAAAGAATAGTAACATTTCTCCGGTTTTATGCAGAGCTTTTCAAAGCTGGCTATAATCGTGAAGTGAAATCAAAAGGAAAATTTTGATTTCAGCACTTTCAGTAGCAAAAATACCGAAATGTGTGGTGTGTATTGGGGTTGGCTCTGACTCAGTCATCTATGGAACCTTCAGTGTAGAAACTCTTTTTTCATTTTCCCCATTTTTCTTTGCAAGATAACTTAAGCTAAGTCAGACTGCATAAAGAGCATCTGTAAATATAAATTTTCCAAGTCTTGTCATAGATTTTTTTTGTTGCCTTTAGATCTAGACTTTGACTAGGCCGCTCAGGATGCATGCTGAGGTTCATTGTCTTGTGAAATGTCACAAAGGGAAGCTTAGTGACTTGCCTGAACTGTCAGTTTAAATTGATCGCTAAGTACTTAGCCTTGTGGTTATGCCAAATACTTTATCATCTTGGAACAATGGATTAAACAGTGCTGAGGGAGTCGTTCAGGGCCTACTAATAAAATCCTAAATTTATCCCAGGATTAAATTGTTGTTTTACATTTATATTTGCATCAATTGCTATCAAAGCATGAAAGACATTCTTCATAACGACTAAACCTTTGTTACAGCAATTTGCTTTTTGTTTCCCTGGTTCCGTCTTGCTTTTGTGGGGACTCCTTTCAGTTTTGAGGATGAAATTGTTCTGACTTCAGTAAGCCTAACGTGAATGACTTTCTTGTGTGAACAGCTGTGGTCATAACAACTGTAGACAAAACACTAATATTCAGAAAGATGAGTCTAAGCTGGCCAACCCACAGGCGCTGCTAGTGACAGAGGCAGGAGACGCAAATATTTCTGGAGACTAATAATAAACCTTGATTCTGTTGCGTTCTCTCACAGCTCACTGTTTGGACTCGCTGTGGTTGTTGATTCCAGCTGCTAAAGCGTTCAACATCAACCGCAAAGAGCCGAGGCTGACAGCTAACACAGAAACCGGACCTCCTCCTGGTCTTACTCCACGTGCCCCTCTCTGCTCTCCGTCCCTCGTGTCCTTCTCCCTTCTGTTTTTCCGTGCTGCCTACGCGCCCTTACTTCCTATCCCCGTCTGACCTCACATCCTGTCAGCGTCTGACCGCCTGTTTTCGATTAACGGGGGCAGACGGACGGAAAGACCGGGGCTGGGGGAGCCGATGGCAGGAAGAGAGGAGGACGCGAAGACGGCCAAGATCGAGCGCTGAAGGACAGAATATCAAGCGAGAGGACAGTCTGGAGGAGTCTGGGTAAGAGATTAGACAGGAAGAGACGCGGAAATTGAGGGACAAGGAGCACAGCATGGATCAACAGAGAGGAGGAGGATGGACGAGATGAAAGAAGAAGAGAAGGACGGGGCTTAGAGAGCGTTTAGGCAGGGATTACGTTAACTTTCATGACATCATCACTTGTTCCAGAGCAGATGCACACCACTGATCTCAGTTTATTGGTAAAAGTATGAGTCACTGCCTAAAAATAAAGCATGGCTGTAATACAAGTCACCAAAATACACTCGTATATTGGAGTCTTGTGCATCTGGCATCTGGTAGTGCTTTTAACTAATTTCTGAGAAAGTGAGAGTTAAAATATAATGTCTTAAAGGGCTTTTCTAGCTTTTGTCATTTTAGAAAGCCCAAAAGAGGCCAGTTGTAGTTCCACAGCATCTAAGAGATACATTCATTTCTATTTTTGGTGTACTTCAGGAAAACACAAAATAGAAACTCCCAACTCCAAGCTACTACAAGTCATTGACAGTGATGAAGGTTTCATCCTCACAGCAGCATCAGAGGATCTGATCATCATGAGGCAGATATCAAAGGAAGGTCTATAAGCATAGCTTTTCAGGATCATCGTGTCTCCAGGTGAAAGAAGGTGTCAGGGTTTCACTTTAAGGGTTCTGGGCATCAAAACATAACAACCACCATCTGGTGTTTACCAGGCTAAAATTTAATAAAACTAATCTTAAGCACACAGATGATAAAACAATATTTATCAAGCCATTATCTTTTGAACAAAGATGGTGCCAAAACGGAAATTACAAAAAAAAAAAAAAAAAAAAAAGTAACTTCATGAATCAGCAGCTCTTGTTCTCAGACAGTAATTCTGCACTCCATTGTAGGTTTAAAGCACTGATGCACACAACTTTCAAGGTCCACAACATTAAAGTCAGGTTGATGTCAGTCCCAATCTGATATTATCCTACAATTTATCTGTTGAATATAGTGGAAAAAGTAAACTCTAAATTAACCAAGCAGCTTGCAAGTATGGCCGTGATAAAAGAAGGCTACTCTGACATTGAGGAGGTTGCATTCCTCCTGCATGACGGCCTGTTCTTCTTAGACTCAGTCTGTCTGCACTGGGACAGAAAAAGACCTTTAGGGCCTGGAGAAAAAATGTGAAAAATGTGGCAACGGCCGCTCACTCAGCCCCCACTTCACACAAATACTGGGCCACAGGGTGCGTGTGGTGTGTCGCGCTAAGGAAACAAAGTCAGATCCCCATCTTTGAAGGCTTCAAATCAGGGAGAACAAAGCAAAGTGATAGAGGTCTGTCTGACTTAAAGAGCGGAGAAGATAAACAAAGAGAGCGGGGTTTAATTGAAAGAAAAAAAGTGGCGAAATAGCTGAGAGAAACGGATCAGAAGTGAGGGGATAAACGTAGGTGGGTGGAGAGGAGTGCAGACGTTGGGTTCCACTTTATTATCATCTGCTGCATAGTGAGCATTCCATGTGTTCACCAGCTGGGCTAGACACACTCCAACACACAAACATTCAGAGTGGAGAAGTTGTTGGGACATGCCTAAAACTGTGGTTGTCATGGTGAAGGTTCGGTTCTCATGGCTGGGGCTCAGAATTTTCTTGAATAGAGATTAAAAGCAAGATGCTCATCAAATGAGGAGAGACTGGAGAAAATGGCTGTTAAATGGGGGCTGAAAATGAGAAAAGGGTACATTTTTATTCAAAAGAATATTTAAGAGAGAGACTTTTAAATCTTCAGTTCAATTTTAAATTTTCAGTACAAAAATCCTTTTTTTTTTTCGCCTCAAATAAGTGAAATTAGAGCTACTACACAACAATAGCAACACTCTTCAGTGTATAAGTTGTTACTGATGGACGAAGTCTCAACACAAGTCAACTTCAGCAGATAGTGCAAGAGCACCAGGCTCCAAATACTGCAACCAGTGAGCTCAGCTGGCTCGTAGAAACATGCCAGAAAGAAAACCAAACAAAGAAAATGGGATAAAACATGAAATTTGGATCGGGATAAATCAACCGAATTATTATTCTGGGTAATTAGAGGACTTTGTCAGAAACAGAATGAGTATTTGCTGGAAGTTTAGAGCTTTGCAGACAATTACAAAACAAGAATATTTATATGTCAAGCACATCAGAGCAGAAAAATCTGAGGACCATATGGACAGAATTGGCACAAGGAGTCCAAGGCCAAATTAAGTAAATGTAAGCTGCATATATGTTTTTTTTTTTTATTTGTAACAACCTTAACCTTTTTCAACCCTAAAAAACACTGGAAACTAAAAGAAAAGACCACAGACAGTGGCTACTGTTTGAGCACATAGCATAAATGGTGAACAAAGAAATAAAAAACTTTACTATAGAGGTACAGATTGTCCAAGGCCACTTCGACATTGCAGCAAAAAAATATTTATTTTCTTTATGTTTATCCATTGAGCAACTTTAATTCCAAATTTGACCAAACTTTTAGAAGAACAACAACAGAAACCTGGATTTTGATGCATATCCTTTGGATTTACTGTTCTGTCAAAGTCACAGTGAGAAAAAACTGGCATATTTTAGCTTTTTTCCCCACATAACAGTTATTCTGATATGATTTTTATTTTATTTTTTTTTAATAAATTGGATTGCAAAGTTTTTAAAGATTTATTCCAAGAATAAATCTGCGGTGTGTGTTCTATTCACAGTGACATTACTAAAAAAAACCCTCTTTAATTTAAAAGTTCCATCTTTGCAAGCTAAATAAATGTTAAGCAAGTAGTGATTCTAACTGACTTTACATGTTGATCTACTCTCATCTATGTTTTTAATGACTTTTCACATTAATCTGTTGTAGATCCCATAAAAACACTGATATTGTTAGAAGTGGAAAATATAATATTTGATTTCTTTTGTACATAAATGGCAGATAAAGTCAAACAATCCATCCCACAGAGTGACATCTTCTTTGTGTTTTACTAGCATGAGGTATAAAAACTCACCATGAGAAAAACTGATCAATTAAGCTTCTTTATATCATACTGGACAGTAAAATTAGAAGCGCTAACAAAACACTGGTTATATTTCTGAGTCAAGCAAACAGAGAGAAACAACAAAAGACAATATCTGCAGTTTGAAAGTGCCATGGCCTTAGTGCTGGTATGTCATGGTTCAGTCAACTAAGTGAGGAAATGTCTGTTGTACTTATTGTGATTGGCGAGAACAACCTCCCCTTCTAATCCCTGTTAGACGATATCAGCGGGAGAGGCATTCCTCTGCTGGTAAATCCACCTCCTCTTTTCCGTTTTCTCTAAAAGCCCCATTTAGGCTCACTTCCCCAAATTCTTGTCTTTTATTTTCCGCCTTTTCCATTTTTTCTTTTTATCTCGTCTGCCACTTCTCCCAGCTATCAACTTTCCAGGCTCTAAAGTCTCTCCCCTTCCACTTCATTGCTTTCCATCTTGCCATTTCACCCTCCAAACATGGCCGTATTTGGGTTGATGAGAAAGGGCTGGAGTTTTGTTTGGGGAGGGCAGGTGGGTGAGAGGCACTGAGATTATCACCATAGCAACCCACTGAAACAGTCTGGGAATAGAGAGCGCTCTCACTAGTTTTTAACGCTTGTAAAGATGTAAAATAACTGCTGAGTCATGACTCCAATTTGGCAAGCTATGTGGTTTTGCTTAAAACTACTTCTTAAGTTCTTTGGGGTTCAACATCTTTCCCAGGAACACTTTAACATGTGCCTGGGAGAAAATGGAATTAGCAAGAGCTACGTAAAGTTATCTGGTTCGACAAAAAAATAAAATAAAATAAAAAAAATCAAGAAATATTATTATTATTATTTATATTTTTGGATCATTTGAAATACACAATAAAATTGGCAGGTGAAACAATCTGGATTAGAGTAAAATACATTTGTGAGAGTAAATTGCCTGGGTTAATTTTATGTGATTGGTTCTTAAAGTCATAACATATTCTATGGATATTGCTGTTTTGGCATTTTAAACTGAAATGTTCTCGGGCAAGACACTTTAACGGATGATTAAAAGTATCACTTAATGTTTTTCCATTGTTTAAATTTGCTTGCTTAACTGTATTAAACGGGTATAAATTAGCCACACAGCTCATAACGAGGAAAGCTTTTCATATAATTTAGAGACAGAAACAATGAATTTTGATATCACTATCCAAGGTGAAAAAAGAAATTTTACATTTTAAAATTACTGATAGACGCCCATATCTCCATGACTTATATTCCTTCCCAAAGTGAAACACACACAACAAAAGAGGATGTTTATTCCAATTCTATCTTCCATCAAATCTACGTTCAGGAAGCTAAATGAAAATTATAAAAAGCGCTGAAGAAATAATTAGCTTTTTCTAAATAGCAAATAGAGTCTAGATTCCAGCATTGTTTTAGCGTGTTTGAATTTTGCCACTGTTAATTTTGCGTCGTTGATGTTATCACTGGACAAGCACAGAAGCAACTTTGACTGGAATCCCAAAGCCAAGTAGATGGAGATTTGTTTGAAGGAAGAAAGAAAGGAAAAAAAGAAAAAAGTCACTTTTTAATGTATCTGGTGCGGAGGAGTTCCTTTAAATAATTCCACGGATGAACAAATCAGTCAAAATTTACAGGGGGATTCCAAAACGTAATTTAAATTTGCACATTAAGAAATCACACTCTAATTTGTAAAAAGAAAAGAAAGGTTTATGTCAGCTGGAAAAACATCTGCTCAGTTTATGAGAAACACTAAAAAAAACCCTGTAATTTATGGACATAGACTACTTGTTTCCATAGTTTAACTTGGTCTGAAATGACCTCTTTATTATACTAGTTAATATTAGCAGGGGGCAATACATTCATTTTGTCATATAACTGATACTACTGGCCCATTTCCTCAACTTTACCGTCTCTCCTCCACTACATACGATACCGTTACACCATATGCTTTTGCATTTACACTCACCCTGTAATTGCCATTTGGCCACAGCTAAACATAGACATGCTTTAAGCTAAGCAGGGTAGGAAATATTTTAAGGCAATGAAAAATTTACATGATAAGTTTCTTTTAACAATCTATCAGGCAATGTGAGTTCTTTGGTGTGTCTGAACCATGACTCTTGGTTTTGTGACTACTTATGATTTATGATGGTTATTCTGATTTCTTTCAAACTCAGAATGCAAGTGGAACAGGAAATGTAAATATAGTATTCAATCATGCATAATCAAGTTCCTCATTTGAAGTTGGCTTTGGTTTATCTCATTTGATTATTTTAAACATACGACACTTTGGTTAACAGCTGTTTTAAATGTACTGTGTAAATAAATTTGACTAGGATTTTAGTTTTGTGGTGAATTGTACTAAAAACGTACGTGAAATTTCAGAGGCGATAAAAAGCCAGTTATTCTTCAATTTGGAAAAGAGAAAATCCTTTTATTTATTAAACTCGTGTGGTTCCACAGATGCAACACCACAGGGTTCCAGACCGCTGTGTTATTCGTGATCCCCCTAATTTTTCTCGCATCACATTAACGGAACCGACACGGCAGCACTTATATAGTACACATCTGGTTTCTGCAGGCTTCTCAGCCCTCGGCGATGACGTAGCAGCAAAGAAGAGGGGCTGAAGGAGCCGCTCCATCTGTTTCTGCTGAAATTCCAGTTTTTCTGAGTGTGAGACAGGATCTGCGGTGGTGATGATGCAGAGCCAAGATGGAGGAACAGAGGGGACGGAGCACACATCTGTTTCTGCTCACCGAGCGGCACAGTTCTGAGGAAAAGGGCCTGTGGAGCTGGCCCTACGGGGGAATGGACACTGTGAGAGCCAAGCCAGGCTGCTGCCTTACTGGCACCAGGGCGATAGCCACACACACGGAGAAAGAGAGGGCATCAAGGGCAATGCGTAGGCGGCTGTGTGTGTGTGTGTGGACGTAGGCGTGCGTGCATGCGCATGTGTGCGCGGGTGTGTGTGTGTGTGTGTGGTATTTTGGGTTGGACTGCACTCGAATATGTCGGGCCAAGCTGCAACTTTGTCGGAATATTTGCAGTCTTTAACTCTCTGTCTCCCTCGCTCCCTCTTCTCATCTCTCTTTCCTCACTGCTGAAGGAGTTTCAGATCTATGTCTCGTTTCTATTTCCAGTGCTTCCATTGCCCTCTTGTCTCACCTTATCCGCCTCTAAAATCTTACATTCCTCCCCTCTCTCTGTTTGCTTCCTATCCTTTGGACCCTCGTGCTCTGATTGTTTTACAGGAAACCCAGTCACGAGGTGTTTGTAGGCGTGGGTGTGTGTGTGTGTGTGTGTGTTAATGTGTGGCTTGTGTTGTACATCCAGCTGAGTCAGCCTGATCTCCGGAGCTGTACTGAGGACCCGATAGGCCAGACCAGACAGCTGATGGCATGGTGACATGCTCCTGTCTGTCATAAATGCGGTTGTTGTTGAACCACCAGAGAGTGGGCATCATGAAACTGTGAAACTTTCAGACTGAGAATTGAATTTAGCTTTCTTATATAACAGCGTCTGTGTGTAAGAAGATGCTTAGTACCCCTCTAATTCTGTTAAGTCACAAATATTTCTTCTAAGGTATGTTGGTGTTTTGAATTAGTACATCTCCAAACTCCTGCACATGCGGTATTTTAAAAATATGTATGTATATTTAAACAATGGGGCATGAAACTGCATGAGAAGCTTTAATTGTGTGTTAAAAGTGGAGAACAAAAAGCCTGAAGAAAGAAATATTGCAGGTAACCTTGATTATCACCAGATATTGCAATGACCTTTAGAATCATTCACATGAAAGCAACCCAGGTAATTTACTCTCATGAATTTATCTGTTTCTAATATCTAATTCATCCAATTCAACAGCTGTCAAGCATCACTGAGCTCCTGCTTTGAGTGGACTGGCCTGGCTGTTTGGTACTACATCCACTAGAGGGCAGGTCTGAGTCAGCCTCCGAATTCAAAGGTAAGTTTCAGACAATGGCAAACAGGGAGACAAGTGGAGGAAATTGCATATAAAATTGAAATAAAGCTAATTACAATAAATAGATTGTGGTAAAGAGGAGTGTCACCATTTCTATCACCAAAGTCTGCTTCTTTTTTGTACTTTTTGCTCATCACGCATGAGCTTTGCTGTGCTACGCTGCCCCCATGGTTACCGTATGCATCCACCAGCTCCCTCATGACTGACTAAAATCCACACCGATAAACACAACTGTTCGTATTAAATGTTGAGCATGACATTTTTCTGCACATAATTTGAGGGAATGCATATCTTTTTGAGAGAATTGCAGTGGGCATGTTAAAAGTATTAACATGCTGTAAAGTCAAAGGAACTTTCTACATCTTCAAAGGAGCTCACATCCACATTTGACCCTGTGAGACTTTTCCTCTTGAGCTGACCCCACACAGTGGAGACCTATCCATAAATTTTATGGGTATGACAACTTTTAAAAAGAGTTTGACGAGTAGAAATGAAAAGTCAATTCATTTTTGTCTCTTCAAGTTGTTCTATCATCACTTCCTCAGATGTTCCAGTGCGCTATAAGGGGCGCATAAAGTGGTACATACCGTTCTTTTTATTAAAAGGACCTTAAAGAATCAAAATGTGTGAGGGCGGGTACGTCCCTCAGTTTCTTTGCACATGCATTTGTGGGTGATAAGGCTGAACTGCGGTGTCTGAATCACGGAGCTCAAAGGTTCCCTTCATCCCATGCAGGACTCTACAGGTATGTGACACCCCCTTTCCCCTCCATCTCTCCTACCCCTCTCTTGCCCACCAACAAGGCCGGTATTGTGGCGGCGGTAAAACGATAGCGCTGAGGGACGAGTTGAGCTATGCGGTTGCTCAGACAACCCTTCTTCCCCACCTTCTCACCTCAGTCTCCATCACCATCCTAACCCCCAGATCTTTTCAGCATGTTGATCCTGCTTTTATTTTTCATCTCACTGAGTTTTTTGGGGGGCTTTATGACAGAAAAAAAAAAAAAAGACAGGCAGACAGAAGAAGTAAAACTGAGAGGGGAAATCCATCTTGTTTGCTTGAATGCAAAAGGGGCAGTAAGATTGTAAGAAAACCAAGTCAGTCAAATAAAAAGGGAAAATGTAAAAAGAAAATCCATAATTCTTCCAGAAAGAGATATGTGGCAATTTGGTAGTGCGGTTATATTTCAGTTTAGAAAATAAAGAGGCTCTATTGTGATGTTCTTTAGATTCTCTGCAGACAGATGCGTCATTTTAGGATTTGGCATGCTTGATCTTGTTTCATTAGTGTGCCACTTTGTCTCACTGCTTTGACTCTCTGCCTTGTCTCCTACCTTGTGTGTGTGTCTCTGGCTCACTGTTTCGTGGACTGCATCGGTGTCGTCTTTCTGGCTTCTTGCCCCCTGGACTGCTGGCTCCACCCCCTGACCCCGCTGACCCAAGCGATGGGGCGTGTGATTTGTTACTGCATCACAAACAAAATGAAATAACTTAATGTAATTTTCACGCAGAGATATATATATAAAAAAAAGGGGTTATTTTGGACAAACAGTTCTCAAATGATCCATTCATTATTAAACATCTGAAGCAGCAAATATCCTATAGGTCACTAAAAAAGCTTTCTTTTTTTTTATTTAACACAAACCTTGATAGATTTATTCCATCAGTGGAAAAAAAAAAGACATTTTATTCAGTTAGTAAATGTCTTCAGTTCACGCTACAGAAACTTTATAATCAAAGATCCACAAGTGATTTCTGGCTATAGAATAAGTTTCTTCACTTAAGAAAGTAATAAACCAAGTCATTTGCTGAATAGTTAGCGTATGCCAGTGCTAGCTATGCTTAAAATACCTACTTTGTCCAAAGAATTGTTCCCAGTGACAATACAAAAAAAAAAAAAAAAAACTTCAGTCATCTCTTCAGCCAAAATGTTGAGTTTGTGCTGCTAGGATCAACGTTGGGTAGTTTATTTACCTAATAAATAATGTTAGTTAGTGCTAGCTATGTTTAACATCCACACATTAAATTAGTCATAAACTTAATAAACCAACAAATATGTCGGATTTGTGTTGTTGGGACAGAATTTTCTTAGTTTTAGAAACACTGAGTAAAAAAATTAGGATTCAGTCTTTTGAGTTAGAGACGAAATTACAAAAAAAAAAACAACACATCACACAACAACCTGATCAAACTTCAATGAATCCATTCTGCAATGTAAATTACTAATCTAGTAAAATAATCCTGCTTAAAGCTAAGGTAAGTGGGCTGTATTAATGTCTTTGCTTTACACCAAAGAATGAGTTCTGCTTTAGATTTTTCTCTGAAATCAACGTTTGGAGTTGAGAAATACTTCACACATGAGTGGAGAGTCTTCTTGTGGTAAGTTGGGAAAACAGTCGAATTCGCTCTGTTTTGGTGCAAAGTTAATATTATACATTTTTAATATATGGTTTAATGAGGTGCAAACAATCAGAACAGCAGAAAACCAAACAAAACTTTTTTTCTTCTATTGATGTAGGGAAGCCATATTGGACATAAAACTGAAAGCTGCCTGCTGAGCTCCAATTTTCCCATTCAGCTTTTGGACATTCTTGTGATTTTACCAATAGATAACTTTAGAATGTGACTTCTAAGTACTTTATACCTTTTTCTACGAGAATGATCTGACTCTTTCGATAGCAATAGCAAAAACAAGGAAATAAAACTAAACCGCCCCATTTTATTATGTGTAAAGCAATCATGTTTTAAACCCTCAGAAGAAGCCTGATTACCTGTATCCATTGTGTGCTGGCCCAAGACTGCCCTTATAGAGAGTAGAAGGAGGAGAATTGAGTCGGTTCTGTCGCTCTAGTCTCTGTTCCTTTATCTTTTTAGGCTGTGGCTTAGTGTACGTCTCTTCTCTGCCGATGTAGCTGGACATCCCATAAACTGGGATGATTTCTGAAAGGAGAGAAGACACTAAAAATTTGGTGAAATTTATCATTTATATCTTATGATGATTGACTGCATAATTCATCGTGTGAATCGAGAATCCCTGGTATTCAGGAAGTGGGTGCGGTTCCAGTCTGAGAGCGAGTACCTGGATCGCCGTACATTGGCGGAAGGTGGTGCTGGTAGTACTGGTGAGGCGGCAGGTCGCCCGGGCTGACGGGGGGATAGAAAGAGTGAGAGTTGGGAATGAAGTGGGGGTGAGCCAGGTATGGGGGGAGGTGGTGCGTGGGGGACAGAGCTGGAGAGTAAGAGGGAGGGTAGCACTCTGGGGACTGGGGGGTCACCACCACTCGGCGAACCCCTGTGGTATCCTCCAGCACCTGTGGAAATGGAGAGAAAAAAATACAGTAAATGTTGGTCTGTTTATCCAATTTCACACATTATAATAAGGTGGAGTATTTTATATGCATTCTGACAAACACAAAAATGAAGAGTTCTTCTTACTGGGCCTAGTAAAAATAATCATAACCCTTAACCCAACCCAAATTTCAAAGTATCTTCCTGGGATTTTATGTCATAGGTGGATGGAAAGTTGTGCATAAAATAAAAATGGAGATAAAAAAAATAAGTCAATGAAATACATATATCATTATCAAATTGATAAATAATTAAATAGATACATAAATACAGTAAATCTTGAAATAATTAAATAAATAAGTAAAACTGTGATTGATTTTTTTAAAAAAGCATTCCTATTAAAAAATATTTGTTTTTGTTTTTATTTTATGGAGAAATGTATTCACCTAATAAAGTATTTTCTGTCATTAATTAATTAGTTTGTTTAATTTTTAATGAAATGGGCCAATATTTACTTAGTAAACAGCAAACCAGGTGATATTTTTTAGATGTGGAAGTTGAATAAATGAATATAAATAATTGACAGAATGCACATGTTCATTCACCATGAGGTTCAGTATCCTCCTTAAATTAGTGCAGATTCCATACATGTATTCACTTTTACATTCATGAGCTGGAACGAATGGACACCCACACACAAAAACACGGGCACACACATTCCAACCATTCAGTCTTCCACAGGCTTGCATTCCAAGGAAGGAGCAAACACACACTCCCTGCAGAGAGGGGAAGCAATCTCAAGTCCCTAACAACAACACACACACAGAACACACACCAAATACCACCCCAAAAAAAGCCTTCACACACAGAGCAGCAACATATTGTCAAAATGCAACAGAGAGAGGGAGTAAAAGGGCGTCCATAAAGAAAAGGAGAGTAGGGCCCTGTCTAGCTCTCTCATCCTCTGCTCTACTGAGGAGCAGAAAAACAAGAGTGTTTACAAGAAAGTCAGGGCAAAGTCTCTGTGTGAGAACATGTGGGGGTGGCCTACATAACATTTGCTTTTTATTGGCATGAACTGGCAAATTCAAATACACCTGCAAACAGGCTCATCTGCACACAACCGCCATCTCTCTGCAAGCAATAATCAGCACATGTTGACGATGACTTGTGCACGGCAAAATATTGACGCCTCTCATCTGCTCATTACTTCTGACCAACATAGGGGGTTTTATTATTATTATTATTATTATTATTATTATTATTATTATTATTATTATTATTATTATTATTATTATTATTATTATTATTATTATCATTATTATTATTATCTTTCAGCTAACCCCTTTTCCACTCAACTCCAAAAAAAGAAGAAAAAAAAACTGCCCACCGACGGCCTGTCTGGCCTATCAGGCTTGTTTATGTAAGAGTGACAGAGTTTCCCGCTCGCACTTGGCCGGTTCCCTATGAACACACACCCACACACCCCCGTGCACGCACTAACACAAACACACACACCCACGGTGTGCCAATGACCTGACGTCCATTGGCGTAGAAGCGCAATCTCAACACAAACACGGCACCAATGCATTCACAGCACTCTACTTGTGAGAACCATCAGACTTATTTTGCACACCCTCCTCCTTTTTTTCCCTATCATTTAATGGAAAACACAGACACAACTGCATACAAGTGACTCAAAAAGCCAAACGACCCTCACATCCTGAATTCAGCACATTCCTGTAGTGCAGAGGGGAGGAGGGTACCCTGGTTGCTTGTGTGCTTTTACACTTCGACTAAGCAGATAGATGCAATGCCTGGTATTTGATCAGTGTGTGTGGTTTGAGCACAAGCTGTGGAAACCGTTCTTTGACTGCTGCTTTTCATTCTTGAATGATGGCTCCCAGATCCTCTGAGTTCTGCAGAAATTTCCAAAGAAACGATTTGCCTTCAAGAGGTTCATTTGAGCGCTTTTGTTTTTTTAGCGTTAGACTGTTTTGGTTTTTGTGGCTCAAAAATGGGATGAAAAGTGAGAAATCTATAAGTAAACACCCTGAGGGAAGAATTTACTTGAACCAGAGGAGAGTTTATGAGCTTCCTGCACAATGCACAAATTGTATTCTGGAGCTTTCTTCCTACTACAGCAACATCGACTATGAAACATATGTGGATAATAGCCCCTGAGTGGCTTCCCCGGTTTGATATAAACAAAGAAGGAGTAGCTGCATTGCACTTTAATCGAAGACTGATTATCTGTGATTAAAAAAAGGAAAGCAACATTTATTCTTACCACTGATGAAATAATCCAACATCTTGGTCATTAAAATTTGCAAACATTTGATACAAAGACATAGTCAAGGACATAAAGTACACGCTGACGGCTGTTGTTTCTTTAGTTTAACACGGTAACCGTCCATGTTTTGAGACTTCTCAGCAATCAAATTTGTCTGATGGAATAAAGAGAAGCAGAAAGTAGTGTTCCTTCAGTCTACTAGCAAAGTGGGAATATTACCCTAACTTCCACAAAGCCAAAGAAAAACTGGCGAGCTGCCACACTTTCTGTGGCGTCTTATTCAAAGAAAGGCTATGAAGGAAGATTCAAGTACTTTTGAACTTCTTGTGTCTCAGAGGTGATGAATAATAATCATGCCTAAAATATTAATACGCCATGCAGATTTAGATTTTAATTTATTTTCATTTAACCGAGCACTTTATTTCTAGTAGGAAATGACACTTTTCTCAAAGAAAAATAGAAAAATATATATATCAAAATATATCAGTTTTGAAGCAACTGGTTCTTATTTATTTTGTATTAGCTGCACTCTTCGTAATAAACAACAGACAAGCTTTACTGCTACGACAGCAATCAAACCCTCCTCATAATTGCTGACCAGGTTCCTGCATGTCTCCACTGGTATTTTTGAAGTATAATCTTTGGTGATGATGAGCTCCAAGTCTTTGAGTTTGGAATGCTTTATTACGATCGCTCTGATCTTATAATCCCTGAATAGATTATTAGATTCAAGACGGGACTGCAGCTGGGTAACTGAAACCTTTTTAATTATTTCCATTCAGACGAACCATGTTGGTTAGATTGAAAGATTACTTTCAACCAAAATTTGACAGAGGTAAAATCTTTCGGGCTTTACCTCATGAGACAAGACGATACCTGACTGCGGCCTTGAGAATGAGACAAGATTTTAGACCCCTTTTTGTTTAAGGAGGTCCCTATTTTGTGGTGGAATATATTATCCATCCATAAGATATTCCAGTGAACACTCATTGGGACACTGGAAAACTAGAGGGAAGGACGGGAGATAGGTTTCACACTAATGTGTGCATGTGCTCCTTAACGCCTAACTTAAAGGGAAGAATTAACTCAAGTTCTGCAGAAGCCTGTTAATGACGCATTAATTCAAAACACATGTCAAGAAGGGAAAAACATCTAAAACATGCAGCAAAATGTACCCCAAGGACAAAGATTAGGAAACACTGTTCTGGAGAAAAATGAAAACCAGTAAAGTTGCACATGGAGAGGAAAAAAGAGTGGACTCTGCTGCACGCCAGTGATATTTCTAAAGATAATGGGCGGCGTGTGTGTGTTTTATATTTCCACTGAGAAATGAGAGATGCAGATGAGATGCGGAGAGTCACACAATGCAAAGATTTTAAGACCTACTGACAAAGGAAAGCAGACTGCTTTACATGTGTGTTGGTTGATGACAACACAAGAGGCAGAAGAGTTAATCTGACATTTGTGGACAAACACCTTGTTACCCATTTTGACACATAACCAAAAGTTGCGTTTGATTTAGGTTCAACCTGTTCTATAAGTGGTAATATATATTTAATGTGAGTTTGATTTATTTTACAAAAAAAAAAGTCTGGCTAGAAACTTCAGGGTTTTTTTCCAGTGAGGGGAAAACATGACAAGCAGCCTACCTGTGAGATGTAACCTGGGGGTACGTGTATTGGGGGGATTGACCCATTCGGGGACATCATGGGAACCTCAGCAGGACCTGCAAGGGGGAACAACAAGTATTTACTTAACCAGGCGAGTCAGGCTAAAGCAAATTCTCATTTACATTTGTTAATTTGCAGAACACATGCAGGGACACAAACACGGCTTCATACAGAGAATGGGGCAGACCACCAATGAGAAAACCACATTTGCTTCAAGATTGCCATTTGGTGCAATGGCATAATTAATTATATTACCAATGCAGTTACATCGTGTCATTTTACAGTGCTTTGCTAAGGTTTTCATTCCTCTTGGAATGTTTAACTTTATTTTTTGCCCAATCTTCTTTACAGAACAGCTTGTGCTCGCTTAAATTGGATGGTGGGCACCTTGAGACATCTGTTTCATCAAGTCTTGCAACAAATTCTTGATTGGATTTTGGTCTGGACTTTGGGACATTTAAAGACCTACATATTGTGTAATGTGAACCAAGTCCAACACGTTTTGGACCTGTTGTATTTAACACCATCCGTCTTTCCATTAATTCTGAGCAGCTTCTTTTTCCCCGAAGAAAATGGATCTTCACACCTAGACGTGGCCACCACCACACATCCAGCATTTTATTTTATTTTAATTTTCTTTAAGTTTAAAAGGTAAGTGTATCTGTAATTTTTATTTCTCTTCACAATTTGTGGCTGTAACGTTACGAAGTAAGACCAAGTAAAAGTTTTTTGACGTCTTCGGTAGAAACGGCAGCGTTATTTTATGAGACAAACACAGGGTTACACATCTTTCCCGTGAAAGCAAAGCACAAATATTCTAAATAGAATTAGCAGACTAAAAATTGATGTTGATTTTTCCACTGTCCGTATCTCCCTTCTCCAAAACACCTCCCCATCTCTCTCCTTCTCTGCCTTTCCGTGATGGAGGTCTGCGGCTGTTAAAGTCATCGGGACCCCTCGGGGACAGCTGGAAGCAGACCTGGCCTTAGAATAAATCACCCAGCGGAGGTGCACATGCAGAGGAGGCCCTGGCAAACTACAAACGCTCACGCACAAGCATGAAAACACGATAATATTTTCTGCCCGAGTAGACACGTGTTAAAGGATTTCCACCACCTGATCTAATTTAAAGGGTATTTTTTCCAAAAAAAAAAAAAACAAAACAAAAAAAAAAAAAACACAAAAGAGTCTAAACTCTTGTGAAAAACAGCTATGATATGAAGAGTTTTAGAAATTTATTTAGATGACGTGACTGCCACAAACTTCTCCCATGGTCCTTTACTCATTTCCTCCCAAGTGACTCCAACACCTCAGCTACATCAGTTACTGCTCTTACTCACTTGATCCTACGTTCAATCCCATTTTTTTAACCACTACTATATGAATCTCCCTCTTTTACTCCAGCTATTACTCACATCCGTCGTCCCCTCACTTCATTCCTCTTATAATTCATCTTTTCCACATTTCCCCCTTGATGGTCGTCTTCTTTCCTCCTCCCTTTCCGCCAGTGTCCCTGCTATTCCTTCCCTTCCCGACCGCACAAACAGGTAACGGTGCAGTAAACACCCATGCACACACAACCTGAGTAAAGTCTGCAGTGTGGGCCGGCGCTGGGTGCAGTGAGTAGGTCGCAGGTAGTCAGAGACAGGCCTCATTCAGCGCCGTCTGCTTCCTTACCGTGGGGAGCAGGACTGGATATGAAAGTGCTCATTGAGAAGAAGGTCATAGCAGAGAGAGAGCACACACACAGCGCGCACACACGCACACACAGTCCCTCCAAACTGCTTTCCATTGCTGCTCACAGCACACTTTCCCCATTGCTCACACATACTCTCACAGTTACCGTCTCTCAGACACACACATTCTTAGCAAACAGACGTATGTTTAGACAGTCTCTCCTGCCTCCATGCTCTTCACTCAGCAAACAGTAGCATTCCTCAGTTCACGCACACACAGACGTATATATACTCACAGAAAATTCCCATCTTTGGCCCCCAGGTCTGGACCCAGCAGGCCTAACGACTCCCCCCAACCCCACTAACCCATCCCTAAAGTACAAGACACTCTTTGTCCCACTACTCCTCATACACTGCTGTAAGCCGCACAATATTGAGACTTGTGTTTAGAAAAGCTCAGCAGAGTTGTACTGTGTGTGTGCTGCGTGTGCAGGGGTGCATGTGCGAGGGATCCAGTGTGTGCGATAACGTCACCTTCGGGGTCTCGTCTCCAGCTTTACCCTCTAAAGCACCACAAATAAAGTCGTGGTTTCCTCTGCTTAATCCTGCTGGAATCCCAGACAACGGAGTTCCACCACCTCCCCCCCACTCCGAGACGCACTCATCTACCATCTGTTGCTTCTTCCACTTCCGACTGCTGGAGCAGTTAGGACAGAGGATGAGGATGAGGATGAGGTCAGGTGATGCGTGTGGCACAACGTAATGTGAAATTGTCTGGGCAGCAGCTTTTTCAATCTGACCATTCTAGGACATATGTAACACCTTGCAAACAAGCGCTTGAAGTTTTCGGGGATTTTGTTCGGTTACAACCACAAAATGCACCACAAAAAAAAAAAAAAATTTAAATCAACCAATTATAAGATTTCTAGTTTTTCAGCTATATAATCTCAAAACTCAAGTTTTCCTGTCAAAGAAGACAAAATGCCAAGTGCTATCAGGTCATGCTCTCGATGTGCTGTGGAACTTGTTCAAATATTTTTCTTTGATATCATACAAAGAAAAATATGTGAATCTTTATATCGATCAATAGTTTTATTGTACAAATATTTTAAAGAACAAAGCTGGTTCTAAATCAGATCCAAAGGACCTCAATTCATAGCTTAATAGAGCCATTTTTATTAATTACACACCCAAGCTCACACGCACATCACTATAGACTTTCAGTCCCATCACATAAGGCAATTCATGGAGCACTTTCTGTAGTCGCCATGTGTACAGAACGGGAGCGAGCTTGCAATTTTCTTCTTCTTCTTTTTGCCACCTGGGTGGCAGCAGTAACACGTTATTAATGGGGAAACAAAAACATCATAGTAACACCGGAAAAAGTCTCGGTACGCAATGTATGCTGGAAAAAATGCTCCAGTACCCTAAACTTTAGAAGCGCTGGTACTGCGTACTGATGCATACTGGCTCTGTTAAAATACTGGGACAAGACTGTTTTCTGTATCAGTAAGGTGCTTAGAGTCAGAGGAAGCTGTTGGAAGCTATTTAAAGGAAGGAAAATACATGTCTAGACAAGTCAGTGGCTCATCCAGACAGCGAAGAGAAAGATTGACAAAGAAGGACGCTTCCAACAGATAGCAGGAAGCACCTGCTATCTGCCAAAGACATTATAGCTTTATTTAATGGTTTAGAACATTTTACCTCAGTCTATCATGTTGGATAGGAACATCCTGGCAACTAAGTGGAAATAAAAGAGTTCAAGAAAAGATCTGTGTTCCCTATGAGATACTGCTGTTTCTGTGCAAGCTGTGTTGGTTGTGTTAATCACTCGTGCAGGATTCTGTGGCCAGTTTAAAATTGTATCTGTCATTTTTCAGAAAATAATATTAAGGTAAGGTAAGATAAGGTAAGTAAGGTCATTTTATTTGTGTAGCACATTTTCAGCAACAAGACAATTCAAAGCAGTTAAAATTAAGATACTGTTTTACAAGAAATCCTCTCTCACAAAAGAGGATTCTACCTGTACTCATATATTTCTTAAAGAGAAATTGGAATCAGCTACAAGTGCAATTTGCAAGTCGAAACTTCATAAGTCAGCTGTAAATTTCAGAATCTCTGATTTTACGCGATCAACACAAAGTAGTCAGTCCCCATTTTTTTTACCTTTGAAGTCTATTGGTCTAGACATCAACGTCGCCCAACATTCAGGGAAGGTGAGAAAGATTGTTTCTAAGTAAGAAACATTTGGAATCACTTTGAAAATCTTGAAAAAGACTCATCAGACCTCAGTTGGCATGTCACTTCTGTTCAGTTTCAATTTTAGTTTCAATACAGTCGGGATTCACAATAAAAGTCAAACGTTTAATGTTAAAGTTCATGACAGTACAAAGTGCTGTGATCTTTAGGCCTAGTCCATTTATATCCCATCTGCAATAGGAATTCAATACTGACCGTTGAGCACGGTGGTGGAGGTGTAATGATTTGGGCTTCATTCACGGGAACCTGGGCGCCTTAATGGATCCCCTGTGTGCTGAAGATTCTAGTGTCAAATGTGAGGTCGTGTCTCCGACAGCTGAAGCGTGACCGAAACTGGATTATGAAAGAAAGCAGCAAATCTACAACAAAATTGATTAACATTAAGATACTGCCATGGCCCAGTCAAAGTCCAAATTCACAAACCTCGCTCAAACGGAAAGCAAGTTGTAAAAAATAAAATCTTGATCAGAATTTCTTCACAAAGATGTGAGAGGTTAATAAAGTCAAAAAGAATCCCACTGCAGAGAGTTACTGTTGCTTGAGTTCATTCTGCAAGTTACTGAATCTTAACGTGTACTTAGTTTTTTCAGCCGTAGCTGAATGACATGATATAAACAGATTTATTTCCCAACATGAGTCACTGTCCTAAGAGAAGCGAATGACCAGAAAAATGGCAAGAAGAATAGCTTAGCATTTTTTTGTTTGGTGTCAAAAAAAAAGAAAGAAAAAAAGACAGAAACAGTAAATCTCAGGGTGGAGCAGAGGAAACAGGTGTTTCCTCAGGTGTTTTATGGGAGGCTACTCTGAAACTGTAAAGCATAGGAGTTTTCTTTTTTGTCAGCAAAACAGAAAATTATGTGTTGCAGCAAAACTGCTCCTCTTTTCCTGGTAAAAGATAACCCAGCATGTCTCTTACAGTGCTAATAAATTATGCTGGAGAATGTTTGACCTGTGTTGCTAAAAGTTTACACAAGAAATAAACACATGAGTCTACGGTAAACAACCCGCCTCACGCTTTGCCACACACAGGCTTGAAGACCTAAACTCACAGCTACGCTGCTCCTGAACTGGCCCATCCACAAAAAAATAAGGGCCAGCCAAGGAGACCAGCTTGTGATTTTGTCCAGCTGGCCATACATCCATCCGTACGCAGAGAGGGAGACAGAGACAGAGAGGAGATGATGCAACAGCTCAGATGTTTCTCATAATGCAGCTGTCAAAGACAGCTGTGTTAGGGCCCCAAGAAAACAAAACACACCATCAAACCCAAAAAGAGTGGCCACACACACACACACCCTATTACTTACATCCATAAAAATGCAGCAGCTTAAACACAGGCATTCATCCTCATCTATGGATCAGTCAAGACCGCTGTAAATTTAGGTCAACTGTGTGAATCGCGCCCCAAAGAAGAGAAGCGCTTTCTTTATTTCTTTCTTGCTTGCTTGCTTGTTTGCTTTCTTTCCGATCATTCCCCTCATCCATGCACATGTGGTCAACACATTGGAAGGAAACACAAACCCTCCTGGGAAAGCATGTGTGAGCGTTTGAATGTGCTGGGCGTTGGTATCCAACCAACGGAGTCTGTTAGCCAGCTGACCTACATACACACCAACCTGACTTGAAATGATTTCCCAACAGAGTAAAAAGGAATTAAAATGCAGATACATATGAGTTTTAACCGTTAATTGATTTAACCAGGCATTATCCATGCATGTGGGTGTGCGTGTCTGAGTGAGTTTTGACGTGGCGTTGCCTGGAAGTTATGTAAGCATAAGCAGGGTAATGTTATCTGTCCTTGGAGCTCTGAGAGCAAGACACTCCCACGACAGTTTCCTCTACAGCCAGGCCAACACACACACACACACACGCACACAAGTATGGTACCACTCCACATACGCCATTCTCTTTAGAGCGTATGGTTGCATTTCAGATAAATGCCTTAAACAAACATATTTCAGCATCATTTAAGTGACTACGATGTGGAGCATGATGGAAAGTCCGAGACAGAAAAGGAAACAAATAAAAAGGAGAGATAATGTGGTTAAGCAGGAAATGTGGGAGACAACTTAAAAATAGCACAGAGAGCTATATATACACTCACAGCTTGTGCTGCATGTCGCGTGGGCAAAGGAATACACATCACACCGCCCAGAAGTTCATCTCCAGTGAGTCAAACATCCCCCCCCCACCTCCTAAGCAGGGTGGAGCTTGGTGATCAAGGAGGAAGTCTAGTCTTCCTGCACCACCCTGCCTTCAGTCCATTATTCTCATGGCACCGATACGCTGCAGAACGATGCACAATTAGGTTCATATCTGTCCACATGCACAGAAACGAGTTCTGAAACTGCAGGAAAATTTCCGTAATACTGTTTCTGCAGTTCCAATTCTGTTTGATTGGATGCCAGAGGAAAAAAATTCCTCTGGCTGTTCCCTCCTTTTGCTGCACACTGTTGGTTAGCTGGCTGAAATGAGGCAGAAGCCTTTTTTTTTTCCCTCACTTGCAACAAACACAAATTCAACTCTTTGTTAACAATTTCTACTTGTGTATAATATGAACAATCAAGGTGGGAATACTACAAAAGCCCCACCCATCACTTTTAAAACAGGTAATGTTTTAAAAGTACAGATAGCAAGCTTTACGCAGCATGTCAGAAAAACCTGTCATGTTTTGCCATAAGATTTAGTCATATATGGACCAGGCACAGGCTGTTTGACAGGATGAAGTTATACCAAGTTTTTAAACTAATTTTAAAAACTTAGTCCTTCTAATTTGAAGACAGAGAAGAGTGCTGAGTGTTTTGTGGCTTTGTGAGGCACAGAGTACTGCGCACACATATTGCTGTGCATTGCTGATCAGCTGGAAGAGAGCTAAAAGCCTGTTTAATTCAGTTGTTTTAGCTATAGATAACACTATAACTGTAATAATTAAGATTACTGTAAGAATCTAAGACAGGCCAATGCCTATTTAGGACTAACACATCATATTCTCAAAGTTACAAACAACCAACTTACATATCACATGTACCTGGATCTGAACTTGTGTTTTATTCAACATTTATTTGAGCGAGCTGGTCAAGCTTAAAGATCGCAAGGCTTAAAAACCGGCTTTTATTGTGTGTGTGAATATATGCAGGTATGTGTAAACACATTCCTTGAGATGAGTGGGCCGCTCCGCTATAGGCCTCTAAACTCAAAATTGCATAACAGCGCCTCAAGGAAATCAGTAGAAAGCCTTATCAGACAAGCCAGCTGACAAAGTTATAAACTGTATGATGACATCATCAGCATCTGACATCAGCGTGATACAAGGAAGTGTTTGCTGAGTGTGGTTTGTAGAAATCAGATGTGTTTTTCCTGGCATCTGGCTCTGCCTTTTATGTACAGAAGACAAAAGAAAACAAAGTAATGACTTGATAAAAACAATATAATACAATAAATATGAGTAGTTGCAAGACTGCTACACTGAGCTACGTGCTGCAGGTTATCAGAGATGAAAATCTCAAGCCACAAAAACATCTTGGGTTAGGTTTAAAATAAAGTCAAAGTTCCGTTTTTTTGTCCTAATTTAACAAAAATAAGAAGAGCATTTAGCAGCTTAATAATTCCGCTATGTAGTGAAACATGAAACCAACTGATCCAAAATTATATGTAATAAAATACCAGAGACCCAGAGATTTATGGAAATTCATTGGTTTGAAAAATTTGTGCAAGAACATCCATTATTTTTCAAAAATGGTATATATTCTATACCACAAGGATGCATGGTTTAATATTTTGCTGTCCTTTTTTTTACATTTATCACTCTGTCAACTGGTCTTCTACTCTATGTTCTTAATTTATTGTCCATCCATCGTTCCACTGTCTAAGACGCTTATCCCTAGTGGGGTCTCCAGGAGTGCTGGTGCCAATCTCCAGGGGTCAGCAGGCAAGAGGCGGGAAACACCCCAGAGCGGTGACCAGTCCATCGCAGAGCTAATTTATTATACTATATACCATGTGATATTCAGTGTTCACTGTCTAGTAACTGCAGCTATATGTTAACGCTTTGGAATGTTACTCAGCCATCCCCCTTAAAAGTGTCCCAGGCAGGTGAATCCTGTTGGCCTCTATATTTCTTGCTTTATATTTTCTATTTTATTGTTAAAAAAATAAGACAATGTTTAAGCTTCGATGTCTTCAAATGAAGGCAATTAGAATCTTTTCAGGTTTTTTTCAATCCCCTTTCGATATTAGCTAAAATTTGTTAAAACTGCTATATTTACATAATACATGATTTGACTCATGATGTAATTTAAATTCATAACAGAGGAAAAGGAGAACATTGCCATTCTGAAAGTAAAAAGAAAAGAAAGACTTGTGTTTGAGTGGGTCTATTACTTCTGTGCATCCATTTATATATTTCTTTTCAATTTAATGTCCAAACCTAATAAGGTTTCATTTTCCTGCCATTAAAACAAACAAATGCTACTTTATCCTGGTATCTGCAGCATCTTATCCTGTCCTGATCCGTGTGTGAATGGCCGTTAAGACTGCAATCCATGGTCTGTTTAGTGTGTATGGTTGCCAGCCCGTACCTCCACCCGACCCGGATCCCTCTCTGGTTTTCCCCCACCCAGAGGAGGGGTGCCGTCGGGCGACCTACTTCTCCTGCTGGGCCTGCTCCAGAAAACAGCAACGTAACGTCTGGAGGGACACTGAACCCAGCCGTGCTTTGTTCTCAAAACCCTAAACATGTACAAACACACAGCCCAACAGCTGTGCACATAGTCACGGGCAGTCGAAGGCACGCACAGAAATTCTTCCAACGAGACCAGAAACAGATTTCCAGTTGCACACACCTGGCCACATGTTGCCGAACTCTTTGAGCGCCCCGCTGACACGAAGGCACACGGTGGTCCATCCGATTGCAGAGCACGGCGACATTTCAACGGTTGCACTGACATGAACCACGGTCACCTCGGCTTAAAACATCAAAGTTCGGAGCAGGTTCACTTCCAGACATAACAAGTCGTGTTCTTGCCCCCGCTGTTCTTTTCTAACATTACCCAATGACTCTGTTCTGAAGCCTGCAGATAGGCTTGTTTTAGGAATGGTATCCAAGCTACACCGGCTGCATGGATACAGCATACTGTACTCCACTTATCACTCAAGCATTCGCAAACACACACATTCACGCACACACACCGACACAAGCGCGTGCAATTAAATACACAAAGATACACAAGTCAGACACTGGTGACTCATTGTGGCCATTCCCTTATTAACTCTGCATGTCTACGAGAGAAGAGAGCGGGAGAAAGAGAAGAAATGCAACAGCTGTTGGGTTATAAACAAACTCGGAGTCATGAAACGCTTTCCTGATTTTACACCGATCTCCCCTTAAATCCACAATGCCCCCACCTTAACCCCACCACCACCACCCAAAACCAACGTGCCGGTTTGGACCGCAGCTGTACTTCCTTCCCCCTCCCGCCCTGTCCTCTGCCATTCAACATGCTTCTCTCCTATCTCTCCACATGTTAATATGGGGCATTCCTGGATTGTGAGTCACAGTCTGAACAGTAACAAGTTTGTGTCCACCATAGAGAGCCGTGGGGAAAGAGTGTGCGCTGATAAGAAGGGAGAAGAGAAAAGAAATGGAGAAGTTATGCGTACGTCAGTGGAAAGGCAGAAAGTGGGCTGGAAAGGCTAGATTAGCAGGGACTTTCCCTCAAACCCTTGAAATTCTATTTCTGCCTCTGCAATATGTGTGTGAATGCCAAAAAGGTTTTACATGGGAACAGATGTGGTGGACACTCTGTTTGAGCAGAAGAGACACCGTTGTCTCAGGTCATTCCTCGACTTCTCTTGGCCCCTACTGAAACCTGCATCCCATCTGATCAGCAAGAGCAAAAAAAACAAAACAAAAATAAAAAAGAGGTGGGGCTTCCCTATGAAACTCTAACACAAATGATGTAAACAATGTCTTGTGGAACTTGAAGCTGTGCAGAGGAGGAAGATAGAAAGGAGTCAAGAATATGTAGCTAACCGATACCCTAACTGGTATCACTTTTGCATGTTTGCCTATACTGCAGCCCTGAAGCATGCCTTATGTGACATGCGTTTATATTCTGCTCCCCTTTCCTCTGACGCTTACCGTCAACGTGCAACAAATTTCCTCCAGCACTCACCAAATTGTTAAGAGTTCTTCTGTGTGTAACTAAACCTCAATATATATTAGGCTGTGCTTCAAACGCCTTGTAAATTTGTTAAAGAGCATCACAAAGACCAGGGAATACGGCAGACGGGGCAGGGATGAAACTGTGACGGTGTGTAAGGCGGGGTTAGGTTTTAATCCAAAGCTCAGAAGAAAGAATCTGTTGACAGGACAGCTGTTAGCCCGTAACTCCCCAGATACGATCACTAAACTGCAAACAGCAACTGAAAAGAGGGACCTTTGGTCCCATCAGTCAGATGGTTGGAGCTAAATAGAGGGAAATCCTGGAGAACAACGTATTAGACGCTGCAGAAGGCCTAAGACAAGGCTGGGGGGGTTCACCTACCACCTCAACATGCAGCCAAAGCTGCCTTGGAGGAGTCTAGATCAGAGGATATTGATGTGCTTGAATAGCACCAGTGAAAGTCCAGTTCAAAAATCAATTGATAAGTGAAATTAGACGGTCCCCTGCTTTTTCTCTATGCAGTCTGGTTGAGCTTGCGTTGTATTGCAAAGAAGAATCAGCAAAAAAAAAAAAAAAAAGTTGACAGCAAAAGTCCCAAAAACACTCACATGTACTGGGAAACGGATGAACTTTTAGTCTTTTTTTTCTTTTTTTAATTTGCTTATTAAGTCACAATTATGCAGTTCTTTATATTGGTGTGTAATATAAAATCCAAAAAAAGACATTAAAGTGTGTGGTTGTAACAAGACAAAATGTGGAAAAGTTTAAGGGGCATGACTACCTTTGCAAGAGAAACATGCAGAGCTGTTAGAAGACCAAAAAACAAAAAACTATTGAAAGTAAGTCTGAAAATTATGGAAGATTTTAAAATTTGAAGAGAAAAAAAAGGGGGGGACCAGGAAGCAAGGGAGGAAGTAGAGAAGGATGGAAAGTGAACTGAAAGAGGAGGCAGCGAGAACGGAGAGAAGGGGAACGGCTCCAGCTGTACCTTGAGCTTCGCAGGAGTGCCAAGAATTTCATTCTTGGAAAAGATCGTTCTGTCTGTCTGTCTGGAAAAAAAAAAAAAAAAAAAAAAAAAAAAAAATTCTGCAAGCTACCTCCTCTACACAGCTGCTGCTCACAAACACTTTCACACAGTCTCACTGTATTCTCAAGAGTTCCAGTCATCCATTTCTACCCGCTCAAACCACTCCCACTCCCAGGTTGCCCAAGTGGGCCAGTCGGAACAGCAAGTATGAGCTGGAAAAGTAGATCAACTCAGTAGCAGCAGCAGCCACAGAGGTAGCTGAGGTCATTGCATAAAGGAAGTGGCCTCATCCAGAATGCATGGCACGATCAGACATGCAGCACCTAGTTCTCTTATTCGTCTTCCACTTCTTTCAAACCATATTTTTTTGCCTCCTGCATTTTATTTCAACTCTGCTACTTCCATCCTCTTTTCCTTAGTCTGCCTCCTCATGGCCTACTTTGTGAGGGCATTGAGTTTATAATTGAGCACTGGGCAGGGCATACAACAACAATCAACTCTCTCCACCTCATGCGCACGCGCACACACACTGAAGTCAATGTTTTAACTGCCCTGTGCCAGCCGAACCAAACCAATCCGCTCCATTTTCTTTTGTTTCTTTTGAGCGGGGAATGTCGAGGGTGGAGGAAAGAAAAAGGGAGCAGGTACGCCACACAAAAGCACACATTCAAACGCAAAATGTGTGCCCAGAGGGATCACATTCCATTACACACCACCTGGAGTGAGAGTCCTCTCCCCTGGCAACCAGCTTCCCCAGATGCAGTGAGATATAGCACCAAATTAAGACCCATATGCTAAACACACCCCTCTAACCTGCTTTACGGTTGCCTGCAGGGCATACAATCTTGTAGGTAACTCCTTTGTAGGTAAATCCCTCACAGGACTGTCTGGCTTAGACTATATTTTGAGATCTCTTTCTTTTCCAGTAGTCTCTAAACCCATCTTAAAAAATATTGGGATGTAGGATTAAAATAGTTATTAATCCTACACGATAACCACTTATGCATGGGACGGTAGCTTAAACAGACAAAAAATTTACCTAGGTAACCTTAGAAAGTTACACAACACATGAAACCTGCAGGGTTATTTCTTTTACCAAAATGCTGGGTTAACTAATTTTAGGCCAACAGTGCGTCAAAAGTTGTAACCCTGTTTGTTGCTTTAATGAATTGTTTTAGTTTTTTCTTGTTGTTTTTTTTAAAGGTCAGCATTTAAAGCAACATTCTACTAACTATGTTCAAGATTTACATTTTGACTAAAAACTGGTCATTTCACCTAAATGTTTGGTCTATGCAAGTCTTGGGACAGAAGATGTGTAGTTTTAATCAAATACTGACTTTTTTTTTTTAATTGGAGAAGAAATTGAAAAAAAAGCATTATTACTTTTGAACAGCCACTTTTAACCACTTTAGTCACAATGACCTAATCTGAGTTCACTGAACTTCCTCTACAGGATGAAGTAAGACCTACTAAGATGGTAAACTTCTACTTTTTTTTTCACACTGCAAAAGCCAAATGAAAATTTTGAATTTTGCAAATTTTTCCATTTCATTTAATCTTCTTATGTTTAATGGGGGATTTCTTTTACCTATTTTTTTTTTTTTTTTTTTGCTGTATCATTATACATCTTGAAACAGGCTTGATTTTCAAGAATCATAAAGTGTATTCAGATTCTACAAAGTCACAGACACTTACTACTTCAAGCACCTACAATTACAGGAAATCGGTTATAAGATTCATGATATCTGGGGCGAGGCGCATGTGCAACAATAATACCATCCCACCCATTGACATTTCTAACCACACGTCTACACACATAAAGACAAGCCAACAAATGACGAGAAGGAGCTTTTTTTTTTAACTAAGCACACTTGAACAAATTTCAAAAAACTTGATTGAAATAGTTACTTTCGATAAACATATTAAAACTTTCAGCTGACAGGACAAACTTAACCTCTTTTCAAGAGAACTACAGTTTTCATTTAACCTGTAAGGCTACCCCACATGGGAGGGATTTGGAGCTGAGGCAGGTTGGAAACCTAAAATAACCCCTTCTGGTTACTAGCTGCAAGGGGACCGTCCAGAACAGAACACTAAATTAAGCCCTTCGGAGAAAAATGTATTTGCGTCTTCTCCCCCAGCTTGTTTAGAGCCATCTGGCTCGAGGTAAACACAGGCTGCAGGACTTTCCACCACATCTCTCTCAAGCAGCTATTTCCATTTACATCAAAGGGTCCTGAGTGTAGAAGTGCACACTTTGGCTGGAGGCTGGGCAAAAAGAAAACCTCAGGAAGCCTCTGTAGTGATGAAGTGAACCCAGGAAAAGCTATATCAGCTGCATCTGTCTAACAGAGGCAGAGGGGATAACACAAACTAACAGGAATGAAAGCAAGGCCAGGAGAAACTAACTAAAAAAAAGAAAAAAAAAATCACATAATTTCTCATTGTTTCTTCTTTAAATCAGGATCCCATTTTTTTTCCCCAATACCAAAAGATTTTGTTCAAACGTATAAATTCAAAGATTTCAAATGCATTTTCTTCCCAGTTTGTAATGTTACCTTTAACAGAGTGCTAAAACTAATTAGTACAAAATAAAAAATTCCAAATTTTATAATAGTTTGTAGGCGGTACAAAGTGTTCACTAGATGGACTACAGTTGTCACTTTTCCATTTCACGCAAAAGTACAAATCTTTTTTTCCCGCCGCAATATCGATGCTTTACTCTACTGCCACAACATTACTCCATAGTATCCCAAACACAGAAAAAGACTAAATGGTTTCGCATTCTCCCCTTCTACTCATACAAAGTTAATTAGCAAAGCTTAAGAAGTGCATCTGATGCGATTAATAGAATGTGATTCTTGAATATATTTAGGACAAAGCAATGCTGATATAAAACTTGTGTTCATGACAAATGCTGAAAGCAACTTTTAAAAAAAATAAAATAAAAAATAGGCCCAATTTCTGGCACTTATCTAAGCCAAAAGTTCTAAAAAGTTGCAATTTCAGAAATGCCAAGTTTTTTGTCATACTGTTCCAATGTTTAAGTGAATGTTAGGAAGTTCTCAAAGTGCTGAAGAAGCTGCAGTAGATCAGAGCTTTGTGGAAATATTTCTGATTGGGAAGAACATGGACAGCCATGGCATCAAAATCAAAGAAACACCAACTGATGTTTTTGTTAACGTAATGTTATGTTAAAGTGCAATTCGACAAGTTATGAACCAAAAGAAAACCTAATGGCCATGAGGGTAATAATTATGTACAATGACCATATATACTTGAAAAACACCTTGTTTAGACAGTGTTTATTCTATATACGACAAACTGCTAAAACAAAATACACAAAAGCCAAACAGATTTATAGTAGTTTAGCACTTTAACACAATATTAAACAATTTTTGTGTTAACCCTCCTGTTATGTTCGTTTCTGAGGTACAGCAATAATGTTCATGGGTCAATTTGACCCGGGGAGTGTTTAATCATGCATTAGTGTCAGAAACCAAAACATCCCTCCAAAACATTTTTGTATCTGATTATTGACTCCAGTACTAACAATTTCAATCACTATTTGTGCAGTGATGTTTTTTTTTATTTCTCAGAAATAAAGGATTAATGACGACAACTTACTCATTTGGACATAAAAAATTGAATTTACTTTTTTTTTAAGTCCACTGAAAAAAAAACCTACAAACAAAAATAACAATAATTTTCTTGAAATTGATGTTTTGTAAAAAATTTTTATATTACATTTTGGGTTTTTGGCCATTTTTAATGGAGCTACTCCAAGGGCCCAGATTTGAACTATTTGAGCACTTCTCATTCATAATATGACTGCAAATAAACAGGTAAGAATAAAGACAAGTTAAATATCTTTATTAAAACAGTAATGCCTTCACAAGTCATAATTAGTTCTCACCAATGAACGATGGAGAGTGTGTTTTAGAAGAAGTCTGGTCGCGACGGTTCTATGCAGTGATTGTTATCGGAACAGCTTAAAAAAGCACTACGTCAGTTTTAATATATTAAATAACAAGCCAATCATGGTGCAGCAGAACATTCACAGGAAGTGAGTATCAGCGAAGACACAGAGAGAGTGTATGAGCCAGCTGCACACATCTGCTGGCAAAACACAAACCAGACCTTGATTCCCCAGCTGCTTTGTCCAAATAACACATGCAGAATGACATGTATGCAGAGTCAGTGGTGACCACACACCGCAGAGGTTACGCACAGCCATGACTTGTTTGAAAAAAAGCTGTCCAAAGTCGGGAAACGTTCAGCAGGGAGCAGGTGGAACATGGTCTTTAGCGGCTTCATGTATATATTTGAGGTATAATACCTAAGAACTAAATATTGTTAATATCCAACCTACAACCAAAATTATTAGATGCAATAGAAAAAAGGACAAACGATGTTGATTTGCCGGCACCTAAGCAACGTGATGTCACATCCTCCCCCCCCACCCCCATGCCTGGACTCGTCGTCCCTCATAAAAAGTTCAACAAAGACCAAACAGCCCAGTCAACTAACTCGCCCTTGTAAAACACACACACACACACACAGTGCATGGCAACACACTGAAATTCCAGAGCAGGGTGCTCTAACACACCCTCCAGAGTCTTCTCCTTTGATGTGAGTGTGGGAAAGCTCAGGGGAATGGTCTCATGGTCTTAGTGAGGGCGTGTGGGGGGAGGAGGGGACAGAGTGGGAGAAGGGCGGCGGGGCGGGAATGGGGGTGAGGGGGGGGCAATTGTGTGGTTGGTCCGAAAACGGTGGAGAGGGAGAGGTGGCAAGGATGATTAGAGACTGGGGAGTGTGTGGAAGCATGTCGTGTGTGTGTGTGTGTGTGTGAGAAAAGAGTGTGTGAGGAGGTTTGGTTGAAGCTGACCCCCCGGAGCATCGATAGGTCAGTCTGTTTTAGACAGGCCACAGAGACACGCAGACACTCACGTTTCCACACTGCACATGCTAATTAGCAGACGGATACAGGAAGAGATTCGCTTCGACTCGTTCGCTGACACACACAAAGCTGCAGCCAAAGAAGAAGCGAGCATCAAAAGAGCAACGCAACAAAACCACTGGGAGGGGAGGAAGAAAACTGAAGCATGTGACTAAAATGATCCAGTTAAATGTGGAATAATTTGGTTGTATACGTCCAGTTTCGAAACTGTTCCATTGCATTTGATGGCTAATTACACGCAAGAAACTGCTGGGTTTAAGGCCAATGACTTAGACAAATATGCAATATCTAATATCAAAATAATACAAACTGGATTGTTTTTAACCCAGTAATTCCCAGAGAGTATGAATGGGAAGAAAACAGATGCTAAAGCCAGATCGGGTAATAATCAACTGGAGCAGAGGCCGAACGAGTAAAACATCAAGTGAAAAGAGGTGACGGCGTTATGAAAGACAAGCGGAAAGCAAGGGTCCATGTGAAAAAAAAAAGCCATCCGCCCCTGACCTCTCCAGATGGGGTCAGTCTTGGCAGAGAGCATCCGTGTTTGTGTGCATGTTTACACCGCAGAGCAACAGCTAAACAGAGGTTGTTTTATCTCAAATCTGGTCCTCTCTTGTGCCCTCTGGTCTCAGCAACCTCCCTCGGCAAAATCACACACACGCAAGCATACACACGTAGCGAGCTGAAGAGCAAACACACAAGTACACAAGCGAGGGCAAACACTGAGCTCTGAGGTCTTGGTAATCACACAGAGTCGGTCTGAAGAGGGGACTCAGTCCCGTCTTCAAAACCCACCGCCACACTCCACCTCTCATAAAACCCACTGACCTCCTCCAGAGAAGGTTTGAGGAAAAGAACTGGAGTTTGTTCTTCTATGTGCGTGTGTGTGTGTGTGTGTGTGGGCGTGTGTGCTCCTTCAACGTTAGTAACATTCACATTAATACAAGGCCAAGCTGGAGACCTCCCACCAAAAAAAAAAAGCACACACAGACAGAAGAACTTTTTTATGGGGAAGTGCACACATGCAACCAGACAAATAAACATCCACGAGACCTTAGCTGCATCAATACAGTGTCCTTCTGCATAGCAGGATCTGGTTTTCCTCTCTGCTGTTTATTATATTCACAAAATTCTTCTGTCATCTGTTCTTCACTTAACGTATCACAAGTCACCAAATCTTTCATTCTACGTGTCACTTGTGTCTGCACCATCCTTGCATCTATCCATCCCACCATGCGGCGTGACTATCGCCCATTAACTCCGCCCGTAGGTTTGCCCGAGGCGATCCCTCTGATTTCAGGAAAATTAAATTACATGGCGGTTTAGAGGAGAAGAGGCAGGCTGTTGTTTGCTACAACACGGCGTGCTGTGGTGGTGAGGGTTTTACAAGAGGGGCGGCAGGCTGTGTCTGGGCCAAAGCTGCTTTCTCTCAATTCCGAGGCCAAAGAAGGACCGACGGAAGAAGACGGGGATCGGCAGAAGAGGGGAGGGGGGAGATCACGGAGAAAACAAAAGCACCCTTTCAAAGCTGCTGTCTGACATCCTCAAAGTGAGACAATTTCAGAGGAGGCTGGGGGAAATCCCATGTTTCTGCCACCTCCTTCCATCTTTAGGAGCTTTTTAATGTGGCTTCCATCTCCAGTCTTTTTCATTTACTGATATCTGACGAAGCCATAGTAGAGCTTTGGCAGATCGGTTTTACCACATCTGTCATCGGTGCAAGCGTACATTACTACTAACCACTGCCTTACATTTACACTATTATGTACTTACTTTACTACACAAATCATCCAAAAGACTGTAATCAAGGAATATTCAGGAGTTTTTGCATGTTTTATGGCAGAATAAATACCTTTAAATTCAGACTCTCCAGACATAAGATTTCGCAGTTTCTATTTCTTTCACGTTCTTCTAGGTAAGACCCCAGGCATCAGCTGGGTGTCCTGACCAAGGTTTGTTTGAATATTGAATAAGAAAACTCATCTTTCTGTCCATATCATCTGTGATTTTATCAGTCACGCCCACAGCAACTCTTGCAGTTATGTTTTACAATTGTGTTTTCTCACGTAAAACCCTATTTTTGCAAGCACAGTTTGCAAAACTGTAATATTGGCTGTGCATATAAATTTCGTATCAAATGCATTTTGTTCACCTTAAAATATATATATATATATATTTATATATATATATATATATATATATATATATATATATATATATATAATTTTATAATCCTGGCAGTGACGTTAGAAGAGCAAGAGAGACTGCATTGGGTGCTGCCCCTCACTATCGGTCATTAATCCATTTCACCTCTTAGTTCTGCAGCAAACACACATCCATAAATGCTCCTTTGTCAATCACGTTCTCCGTCACATGGACCAAGTGTGCTTTGGGAGACAACTTAAACTAAGAAGCCAGATGGGCATGGCCTACAACTTGTGGAAACACCTGAGCAACATATCAGGTATTTGCATTGGTTTCTGCATCAGAATTTGCTCATTTGCAAGACGTTTTGAGATGGGATGGACACCAGAGAATCGTATGAAGAATCTGCTAAATGCTTCTGTTGCCGATCTTTTTTGCTTTGAGTCACATCACAATGTCCCAATCAATCTCCAGTCTTTTCTTACCCTTACATCTCGGTGTGGTTTCATGTTTATGACCACCTTCCATGGTGAAGAGAGGCATAATACTAGCGGGTAGACTAGTTTTGAATAACTCTATGATTAACATGGACACAGAATTTTGATTGGATCTCTTAGTTCAAATATTGACGTATTTACGTAATAATTCATATTACGTGATCAATTTGCAATATATAAGTCTTAGCAAACTGCTAAAAGTTGTATTATTCATCCTCTTTCACAAAAGAAAATCTTCACACATCATTTTATGGGTTAAAACAGCTTTGTGTGCCTGAAATACGCTTGTTGGTTTGATGCGTTTCCAGTTTACAAGTCTCAGTTCAGCCAGCCTACAGCATAACTGATTTTAAAAAAAAATTAAAAAAATCTTCAATCACACAGACACGAATAGGAGTGACGGCCAGGCCTCGCTGTAATATGATAACATGATGTGATAAGTGAAGACTGACCCTGAATGCATTGCAGCGAGCCGTCCTCTGCCCGGATGGTAAACGTCTCCCCTGGGTTCACCTGCACCAGAATCACCTGTGTCAAAACAGAGACAAAAGAAAAAGGAAAACATTGTAAGAAGACGCAAGTGAAGACAGTATTAAGGTAGAAAGTTTATATACGCACATCCGTTACATAGTTTCCAGAGGTGATTTGGAACACTGACTATAGGATCATAGAGTATCATTTACACATATAAATGAGGAACAGCTACTTTGAGACCCACACCTCAATCTGAGAACAGGTTTCTTTAAAGCTCCAGTATGAATACAACATCATACATTCTAGTCTGACAGAGAGACAGGTGAGCGCGCACACCAATGAAAGCGAAGTAAATGATTAAGCTTCTGATTAAGCTCGACGGGAGCACGCAAACACCTTACCGTCATGTTCTCCGTGTTCAGGTTGTTGAAACTGTACACGTGGCTGTAGACATGAAACAGGTGACCCTCCATTGCATAGGCACCAGGCACGCGCACACACGTATTCAGGGACATGCATGCATGCGCACACAGGCACGGTGCCGTCTACGCTCCACAGGTGTGCCTTTCAACAAGCCTCGTTCCTCCTCCAGCCTCTGCTTTTTCTCCCATCTCAGCACCAACGTGCTCCCTTCCCGTCACACACACAAACAGATGCACACTTCCTGCTCTGTCTGCTGCAGCGGCTGCTGTTGCTATGGGAACGGCAGCATAGTACACAGCACATACGGATGGAGAAAACCCCTACATGGGACCATGTTGGTGGGAGTGAGAGGAGTGGCGGCTTAAATAAACAGAACTGCATCAAAGGAACCGGACTGTTAGGTATACCCATGATGCTTCACTTTAGTAGGTACATTTTGGGTTACATTTTAACCTACTGTTATCCCCATAGACGTCTACAGTTGCTGGATTTTAACCAGTAAAACAGAGGAATCACCCAGTGATTTGAATCGGACAATACTCAGCTTAATCGGACCTGAAACACAGTCTGATCAGTGAACACAGCATAAATAAAAATCTCTACATCACTGTTACACTCTTCTGTGTGGATGCTGTTATTGAGAGAAAAGGAATCTGCTGTTCACCTGCACCAGGTTTTTCAGTACTTTTTATTCAAAAATAAAAATAACCAAGTCTGACGCAGTGGTAAATTGGTCGATGACATGAAATCTGAGATTTTCTGATTGACTAACCTGAACAGTGTCAGATGAGTTGGAACGCCAAACATTTGGCCATTTCCAGCTCCTATTTGATTGATTGGTTGACTAATTACTACTTTCAATGATAACTGCACTCTCCATAGTGCTATTCACTAATATCAGATGCTAATGACTATTTTACAATGCTAAGTAACCAATTTTTTCAGAAATGTTATTGTTTGTAATGAGTTCTCTCTCACATAGTGTGATGTCACCTCTGCTCCTAAAATAGAAAATGAATGGTTGGTGATTGAAGGAATGCTACACATAAACATTAAAAAACAGGCAGAAAACCTTAGAGTTGTTTGTCTTTGATCTTGGTTGTACCTGATACTTACCCTCTCTTAGCTTCAGTGTAGAAAAAGTACCAGCAGCTGCAGCTTGAAAAATGCAGGCTCGTAAACACAAAAACTGAGAAAACTGACAGACAAGCACTTAAGCATGTATTCAGACTCAACACAGACGCTGCAGTGCCCACACAAAAGCTAAAAGGGTATGGAGACACAAACACACAAAGTACGACAGATGGAGAAACAAACAAATTCACACATGTGGACATAAATGCTGAGTCAAATATGTATAATCATCGGTCTAGATCCCTTATTCCACACTGGGAACCAAGTTTAAAGTGCAGGGTGTTGTGATAAAAAAGAGCTCCCTAACTGCTGTGTACTACGGCCAAAACCCCCTGCATAACTGTACCGTGTCACTCCCAACATACTTCCTCTGGGCTGTGAGGGAGCAGGGCTACCATGATGCAAAAGCATTCACATCCCTATTCTACCAAAAGGTTGCGGTGTGAAAACATTTCTGACCAAATATTTAAAGTTCCACCGAACTGTGCTCATTTTAATTAGAGCGATCGCTTCCCTTCGCCTGAGCAGATCTCGGTTTAGGTCCTGCGCTTTCGAAGAGGCCCAGCTGGCTTTGCAGCATGTTTGGGAAAATTCACTAAACTCCCTGTGCAAAGTATTTTAAGCAAATGCTTTGCAAGCATGTGGCATGTGGGGATGGAAATTTGTTCGGCCATGCTTCAAGGAGTTTTTATTTCTTTTTCCAGCAATGCCGGTATGTCACTCAGAACACCAAAGATCTGCAGTGATCCTTTGTGAAAATGACTTGACTTGTCCTTATCTGTCTAGGTGCTTATTTTTGCTCCAGCTAATGACTACTTCACTGATAGCAAGGTCTTGGCAGCTTTTCAAACACATGAATGTACGACACACGAGACTTGTGATGAAACAACCACAAAGGGAAGAGCCTGTTGGCTCTTATGTTAACCACAACATAGGAAATGCTGAAAGAATAAGGCGGAAGTATTCGGGGGTTTGAACTATAAGCGTCCGGCTGACAGATGTGTGCGAGTGTGAAAAAGGCATATACCTGCTGCGCTGCGTCACCGTTAACCATGTGAGGCATGAGAGAGAGCTCTCCGTTCAGGAGGGGGGGCGGAGCCAAGTCCAGTGGAATCTGGTCTGTCATCATCATTGTGACGTACATTCATGGAGAAATTGACTGAACTGCCCTACCTGGGAAAGTACAGAGAGAAAGAGAGAGAGAGAGAGAATGAATCAGCACATACTCATTCTTTAGGCATACACACAATGGCATGGTAAAAGTCAGGAGAAAGACTGAAAACATTTTTAAAGGTCGGAAAACTTTTGTTTTATTGTACTGTTGGTCGTGATGGACGGCTTCTTTGAAAACATAAAGCGTTCATAGCAACCATCACGCAGTGGCAGAGAAAACACAGCAAAGTCTAACAATACAGAGATCACCAAGCAAGACATTAAGTGTAAAATGGACAATTGCTTTTCTATTTTAAAATCCAACTATCTAAAAGTCTTGAAAACATAACACATAAATGAATCACAATCAGATGATGAGTAATTTTGAAACTCACTCTTCGAACAGAAAAAGAGCCTACTGAGTCCTGGCTCTTTAAAACACAAATGGATGATGATCTAACATTTCAATTAAATAAACTGTTTATTTGTAATAAACTAAATAAGTGTTGACAAAAACAACACAATGGGTATGTCAAAATGACAGGTGGCTGCTCATTGATGACACAGAAAGAAAAATAGTGAGCGGTCTTATTTTCACTAAAGAGCTTGGTCAGCAGAAAAGTTTTCCATGTTCCAGATTTCATCTATATTTATGAATGAGCAAGAATCTTGGCTTCATGGAAAGCAACAGGCGTACCAACGATAGACAATTCAGGAGGAGTAAGGAGGTAACTGTGGGTGTTGTTTGTGAGCATAAAGTTTCTCATGTCAAAAATGTGTTTATTTTACTTTTTCACTTTTCTAAATTTTAATTATAAAAAATTCTCTAGACATCAAAATGCTGTTGTATAAATCAACAATCGCTCTTTTGAATTATTTCATGCAGATGTAACCCTTGGGACTATTTTTCACTTTCTTTTAATCACTATGTGCATAGAATTGGTATTAAAAATAATAATCTGGTCTTAAAACTGTAAAAATTCAGTTTCCCATTAAAAGCTCTATAAATACACTTAGAAATATTTTTGAAATAAATTCAGAAAATACAATGTAAAAACTTTACGGCTGCAGTTGTGTTTGTCTCTATGTTTATTGTTGATTTTTTTTTCCTTACAAAGCAATTATCCACTTCGTGTAAGCAGCAAAACTCTTCACTAGTGTTGAAGAATTGCTATTTGATTTGGTTTCAGTATGATTCAATCAGGGTGTGCACTTGAATCAAAATCCAAGTGACAAGTTTGGGGAAACTCAATGAGTACAACGCAAAAGGACTGTTATGAGATGGATATGGATCATTTGTGTTAAATGATCCTGGAAGTGAAATAATAAAAGGAAAAGTTAGGCAAAAATGGAAACAAGAAGCATTTCCTGAGGTGTTGTGTTCCCCTTAACCACTGGCTTCATGCAAGAATAAATTCTAATGAAGTCCAACAACCCATGTCTTGTTGATATAAAAGGAAATAAAAATTAAAGAGGCAGAGGGGAAAATAGAGACCAAACCAAAGTGTTTTACTGTCAACAATAACCCTATGGATTACAGTTAGCATCCTGTTTGCAGAACTAATGAAAAAAGAAACGGAGGATAAGAAGCGGTCAGATTTTTTTTTTTTTTTTTTTTTTTTACCCGAGTATCTTAGAACAAACCAGATAAACTTAGCATTAAGCTTTTAGGTCATTTTTATTATGTCTAATTGTTTTGGTGCTCTATGGACCAAGTGGAAGATAAAACTAGAAGAGGAAAAAAAAAGTAAACAATGATATTATTCTAAAGTGGAAAATGACATGGCATCACCTAACCGGAAACATAAAGAAGGATTTTAACCAAGCTGCTAAACCAAACTTTAACAAAGTGTGTGTGCGTACACATATACAGAGGAAATAAAAAAACCAAAAAAGATAAACATACATCTAAATCTCTGAATATTCCAATCGTGTGTCAACCATACATACATAGTCCCCCTAAAGGAAACATCCACATGGATAAACTGAGGAGTCCGGCCTCAAGTGTTCTCCAGGCTCACGCATAAACACGTCTGCAAACATACAGATTTACTGTGTGAAGTGGACTAAATAATGTAGGTGTTCAATTTCAGCGCCAAAGCCGGTAACCACTGGTAAGGAGCCACTGACCGCTGGCAAGAAGATGCTTTTAGTGCACACAAGGACGCATGCAGCACACAATACTTATATGTGTTAGGGATTTCTTTTGATGTGGCTAAGTCAGAGAAAGCCGTCTGACATCCGTCTCTGACACATATAGTTCATAAGCATGTGCACATGTGCAGCGCATTCCTCTAAAAGCAGCTGTGTGTCATTGTGGGGGCCTCCTTTTTCAGCCGGCCCTCTATTAGCATTGACAAGGTCGCTGGAGGGGTTAGGTTTAGATCACCCAGCTGGGACTTGTCTTGCTGCAACATAAACGCGTCATCCTTCCGTTGCCTCTTGGCAAATTTCAGTCAATCTTTTCTTATATTTGTCAACTTTGTCCTCGTCCGTGTTTAATTCTGCATCGACGCCCCGTTTCCAGCTCAGCCTAGCCCTCCCGACTTATACACGCACACTCGCTTACACACGCACAGCTCAGACCGATGGTAACACCACCGTGAGCTTTGCCAGGAAAAAGAATAGACAGAGAAATGGAGAAGATTTAACTGGAGGCAAAATAGGGAGTGAAAAGGATTACAGGAGTAATTTATATTGGAAAATATCAGTCAATTGATCAACATGTTAACCAAAACTTAAGCTTTTTTCTTAGTGGTGCATGGACTTTATGGACACTACCTAAAGAGGAACCACAAAACAGAGCTGATGCTTTGCGTATTTTCCCGGAAAACTCAGCACTATGTTATATTGCCTTCCATTGCAAGGAATAGAAAAATCTACAGTTTTAAAGGAGTGGTATTATGTAAAGTGGACTTTTTTGAGTTCTACGTCATGTTATTATGTTAATCCCTCATCAAAAACATACGATGTTTGAGAAATTCTTTAATCTCCCATGGCAACCATTCAGCTTTGCAAAACGCTTGGGGAGTCCAAGAACTGCCTTTTAGGACAAAGCTCCTCCTCAGCACTGCAGTTTCCAAGCTTCTGAGCTTTCGCATTAAAGAGCAGCCCTCCCTCGCAACGCCTCCACTCAGCTCCTTCAGACTAGCCAGCATCAATTAGCAACACACCTGGTGGAACGACGCATCTGCAGAGCTCATTATAAGAGCTACTTCTCAGTCCAAAGCTGGCAAAAAGGTTGTTAAAGGGTTAATAGAAAAGCAATGTTGTGACAACTTCATGAAGGCAGACTGTCAGAAAGAGCAGGACTTTCATAAAGAAAAATTACTAAGTCAAATTTCTTTTAAGCCATATTATCTATATGCAGCATTTTTATAACAACATAAAGATTATAGTCACACAAATGCTATTTCTGATATAAAGAATTAATACTAACATCACTCAATCCTATGTAGGTTGTGCTTAAAAAGATTAATTTACCTCAGCATGCCAAATGCTTGAAGTGATCTATAAAAATGCTGTGACTTACTTTCTGATTCATTTGACAAATAATTACTTTTTACAACCTGTACCCCAATCCATCTGCAAGATACAAAAACAGAAGACATATGATGACCATCTCACATACTTCATAAATGTGAGAAGACTGGCATTTCATTCCTGCACAAGTAGGCCCACGTAAAATATATTTTTTTAATATGCGAGCACACGACAAGATAGGACACAGTGTAACGTTACCGCCAGAAAACCTAGAGCTCCCGTAACTCTCTGCAAGCTTCAGTACACCAAATCTGACTTTTTATGGACACTCTTTAATGGCAAAATTCTGATTTTTTCCAAATAAAACCCAAGTCACTTTCATATGTGGTCCTGATACCAGATTATCTTCATGGCCACATTCCATCTGTCCTTTACGCCACTGAGGTGTGACAAATGACTCAACGTTATTAGAATGAAATGTAAACAAAGCAATTTAACGTAAACCAATTTAAGGTACATAATCTGTCTCAAAAACATTGAAAGGTGAGTGAGTGCAGTAATTAAAGGCTGCAGAGAGCTACCTCTGTTTTTTAGAGTTCACATTTTTATATTTTTATTGATCTTTGCCTGCCAATAATTCCAGTTTCAAAAGCCAATTTTTTTTAATCGCAATAAGGCAGAGATTTTTTTTCTGTGCCCATCTAAAGCATTCTGAAATGTTTCAAACTAGCTTTAGCAAAAGCTGCATCATGAAACATTTTGCACACCGTTACTGTTGTGCCAGACTATTACACACGTCACATCAGAATATCTTAGATTGAATGTAAAGCAACACAAAAACATACTGCCTGCCTTTGTCTTTAACTAGTTTTAGGCAATATTTAAAGTGCTGTAAAATGTTTTAAGGTTTGATTGGCTTTTTAATGCTGTTCTGAACTAAATATAATCTTCTCTACTTCTCCAAACTTTCAAGTGCAGATAAGATACCATCAACTTATCCATTCATCTGCTGTATTCTGCTGGTCCAAAAACAGATGTCTCACTGAGCTGCCTCCAGCTCAATTTTAGGTTGATGCATCAACGCATGAAAGTTGTTCCCAGGCCAGTCGGAGGGAAATATTGTTCCTTCATTGGATTCTGGCTCTGACTCAGATTTTCATCAGGAAATGACCTGAAAACCTGCAAACGGAGGCACTCAGGAGACATCCCGTTCAGATCCTGGTACTCTTTACGCAGCTCCACTGCGGATGACGGAGCTCTTCACCTTATCTATGTATAAAGCAGAGTCCCGCTATCCAATGGAAGCAACTCGTTTCGGCTGCTTGTTTCCAGGATCTCATTTGTGCGGTGACAATCCATATCTCATCACCACAAGCGAGATTGGAATGTAGATACAGACTACTTAGAAATATTTTACAGCATCCCTGTAACAACAAAGAAAATCGGCGATTCCTTCTAAGCTTGACAATGAAAGGCCTTAATATTAAATCCAAATAACATGCATATGTATTTAAACTTCTGTTCAAGCAATAACATTTTTTTTTTTTTTTTATCCAGGTTATGCGATTACAAGAATGCTGCATGAAGTTCACAAGTGCCTTATGGGTAACTGCAAATAACACATCCTGTTGCTGCATTAAATTTCAAAGTAGAGAGCCAAAAGACACAACACGAAAAACAAAGTTTTTCCATTTAAGTCCCATTCATTAGCAGAGTAACTATAGATGCCCTGTTATTTTCCAACTGTGGCGTTCCACATGCTTCCTGCAGGATGTAATGTACACACTGGAACATTTAATGCATCTGTGAATGAATAATGAGCATCAACGCATGAATAATGGCAGCAGCTGTTGACAGCAGCTTCATACATCCACATGCCAAGCATGCATACATACACGGATGCAAACAGACAGTGCGGTTTCCTTTCCCCCACTGGAATGCTGGAGGAATAACATGGAGATCCCAGGCAGGGATAAGTTGTTTAATTTTAAAATTCCACGTCGGCTCTGCGCAGCAATCAACCGCTCATCTGTCCGCATGAAGGGTTATGATGCGAGCATGTGTGTTGACGTGCATGCATGCAAATGGATGTTAGTGCATGTGCCATCAAATGAAAAGGCCTTGTGTAAGCATGGAAACTGTGTGTTGCATTAAAGATGCATATTGTTAAAGGCCAGTTGTGGTGCAACAACACACACACACACACAGGCACACTCAGAGGTCTTAGATATTCAGTGGCAGATCTGACCTCATTACACAACAGTCGTTACTTATAGTCATTTATTATTCACACACACGCCCGATGACTCCAGTCTGTCCAACCTGATGAAGCGTAATGGATATTCGCAACCACCTAACAGACAGTCTGACTTACTTCCAGGGTGGTGTTCGCACCTCTCTGACACACCGCAGCACGTTTGTAGCTTCTGTCCGCTCCATGGCACACGCGGGTTTCCGATCATTTCCCTCTGCACTTTCACAGGGCCTCAGATTTGATCAGCCATTTAAATGGAGCATGACGACTAGTTCACACACGATGACATGACAAGCCCTTTTCATAAGCGATTGTGTCACAAAAAGAGACAAGCATTGATTTCAGATGTAATCCTTGCCCTCGCTTCAGAACCCCTATCTGGAAGCGTCCGGAGAGATTAAAACGATTTAAAAAGCAAGTGGAGGGGAAAGTGATTTATCATCTGGAGGTGAAAAAAAACACACACACACACAAAAAAAAATAAAAATAGAACACTGGTCCAACACAGGATTTCTAAAGTGTCATTTTATTATTTACAAATGATGTACAACTCTGGATAGCAAATCTACTGGCATGGGCACATTAGTATGACAGATGAGTAAAAATAACATCCCCCGGTGAACTAAAAAAAATTAATGGGTAAGAATCAGGACATTTAGTTCAATTTGCTGGCTGCTGCCTTTTGCCCTTACAGCTACAGCACAAGTTTTCATGCTTTGCAAAGCTTCTGGGGTCCAGTATTATGCAAATAAGAATCTTTAGGGAACACCCAGAAAATACATGCCTTTGGTAAGGTTAGTTTTATTAGCTACCTTTACACCAATCCATAGCGCCAAAGCAACAAGTTAATCCTCTTGGCGACAACATTAAGCAGAGTAACAACTACAAGCTTCCAATTGACAAGCCTTGAAGTTGCTATGGGTGTTTGAGTTCAGCAGAAAGATAAAAATCAGCCACTCTAATCTCTTTGACAGCAACTGGTCGCAAGCTATGCAGAAGTTTTCAAATGCTGCAGTGATCATTACCACAAAGCTTTTCTCTCCTACTGATTGAATTTCCCTTTGAGATCAACAGGGTATTTTTGAACTGAGCTGCATTGAAGTCATTTTAATAAATTGCCAGAGAAGTGAAGTTTCCTAAAGGTGGAGTTTCCCCCAGCTGTTTGGATTCCAACTGTGCATGCTTTATGTTGCAATAAAATATCCACATTATTATTTTTTTTATATCTAGGTTTTAAGAAGTCAAACCTAGATCCTAACTTAGAACCTTGAGCACGCTTACTACACAAATGATCCTGCTAATTTAAGGTCTTGCTGAAGAGCAACACAGTCCCATAAAACTAGTGATTTACCAATTCTACCTCCAGCAGTCTAACTTCTATAACCTCCGTGTGGCCTTCCAGGTTTCATCTACCGGGGAAGAAAAAGCAGCCTGTCCTAAAACTAGGGATGGATGATGCTTAAAATTTTAGAATATTTTATGGTATTCATCACTATGACAATAAAAGCAAAAGTAAGGAAATTGAAACCTAAGCACACTCTGTTTTGCAATATATAGTAACTATTACTGTATGGAGAACTTCTTGGGAAAAAAAATGCTAGTAAAAAACAATAATTTCTCCATAGAGTTGTGCACTACACACAATAATTGTAAACGCAGAATTTTTTTGGAGGATCACATGTCAAGGTGAAATTTTCCAATTCAGTCATTGTGGTGGTTACAATGTTCCATATTTATCCAGACATCGGAAAACCCCTTAAATCAAGGTCCTTACTTATTCAGACAACAAAGTAGCCCTGTTATCACAATTGATCATTTTTCACAACAATGAGTGACACAATAATTGCTGACAACTAAATCAATGTGCAAGAAACCTGGTTACATGAGAGCATTCCAGACGTAACGGGTCAGCTTTCTTAAAATTATGAACCAAGAGCATTTCCATCAATCTTTTTTCTTATTCGCAGACTGAGATGAAATAAGAACAGCAATGTCTATAGAGGTGGGAATTTTTCCTTCGACTGTGCATCAGCGGTGACGAAGCACACAAGAAAACGAGAAACAAGAGAAAGCAGGATGAAGAACCGAAACTGCACTTTTGTTGGAAGTCTGTTGCAGTTTGTGGCGAGATCGTCATGAATATGAGGCTAAGTTGACCGCACCGGCGGTGCCATGTGGATCCTAATGTGATACAGAGGAAGGGAGATAAGGAAGAGAAAAATAGAGGCACTGGCAAAGGTATCATCTTCCTAGTTGCTGGGTCTTCTGAGTAGTGAGGAATGCTCTCAGGTGTCGATGCTTAGAACTGCAGAACATGCGCGCCGAATCACACGCACGCAAACTCGACTGGGGTAAATCCGAGTCCTTGCAACCTCATCTTATCACCTGAGAGTTCCAATCCGTGTTGGCGTTTAACACGCGCATTGCTGCGCCGACATGTGCGCCTGTGTACGTGTCACTGGGTGAAATGGGGGCAAAGCTTCTAAATATTGTGGGAAACTGCCACCAACACCACTCCCATTCAATGCCAGCTCCTCTTACAAAAGGTATTCAGTCTCAGAGAAACCTGCGCTCTCACTCTTTCACCCTCTTTCTAATACACAAACACACACACATTCATACAAAGTTGGTACCTTTTTTTTTTTTTTTTCACCAGGACAGAGAGCGGTGGAGTGTAAAAAGAGTGATGCAGAAAAGAAGGTAGGGGGAGGGAGGAGAGAAAGAAGAGTGGAGAGGAAGGCAAAAAGGAATGCGGTGCTTGTGCTTACACTGACACACATACACTTGGAGAAGACAGAGAGGGGATTTATAAAAGATGGAACTTCTTTTGGTTCCCACATTGGTGAGCAGCTTTTCAGCACACATGAAAACGCAGTGTGTGTGTGGGTGCATGTGTGTGCGTGGGTGGAGGTTGGGGCGAGCCAGGAAAGGGAATAGTACGTAGTGAGAATCTGAAAGTTAGGGACAGTGGCAAGGCGTTTGAAATCGAAATGTAGCTTCAGCTCATTCCGGTTGGCTTCCATATGTGTATGCATGCGCCGGTGCAGCGCCTTCATGTGTGCACGCCTCACTTTGTGAGAGCGGCTAAAGTCCTCCTGCCCTGTAATTGTCATAATGATATGTCATCCACGAAGAAGAACTCAAAGCAGGGTGGGGTGGAATGCAACGGATACATTTGAGTGTGCGTACGCTTGCAAAACTCTGCAAGAACAAGTTACTTCTTCAAAACTCCATAAACCGAAGACTCGATGCCCCGTTTTCCACTCCACCAGATGAGACAGGACACGTCGGGAAACCGGGTCTGAGGATGAATGGAGGTCCCATCGTAGCCAGATGCTCCTTGAAGCTTTCGGGACACTCTTAAGTGTCTTTCAAAACTTCTAATCAGGGATTTTCTCCCAAAAGATGACATATGTATAGTGACTGTAAGAAAAGTGCTGTCTTTGGATCTTTTAAGAATGAGAAGACGACAATACTACTCAAGAACAATCATACATGATAAAATGCGGAATAACCTCCTGCAAAGTATAGATGTAGGAATGCGAGATAGTTGACCAAAGTCAGACATTTTTACACTTGAATTTTTCCAACTGACCAGTTGAAAACTCAAAAATTGAAGCTTTTTCAAATTAGTGAACACACCATAATGAGTGGCAAAAACTAAAAGTTAAAGAGAGTAAGACATTAATGAAAACCCTGTTCAGAAAATCCAGAGTTAAATGCTTAAATTAACAAATAAAAGGCCCTAACATTTTTTATCATGGCAATTAGAAATTAAGGAATTATCTAGTTTTTGTGGGGATTTTTTAATACCATAAGCTTCCAAAGAACTCCAAGGTTGTGGTCTGGTTCTTTACTGTCATGTCTAGAGAAAACAATTGCTATTCATCCCACAAATAGCTGACATCAGGAAATACTAGAGAGATCCACTAAAATCGTTGATAGCTGCTAATATCAATGGTCGAAACACCAAACATCTCTTAGTATGCATTACTGCACACAGTGGAAACTGGTGTTGTCCTACCTGAAAAGCCAGCATCCACAGCCAATCAATAGCAAGCAAAATCAGTGGCGATTCTAGATTGGCTGCTTAGCAAACATTAGCCAACAGCTAGCTTTATATCCAAGTATTTAAGTTTCCCAAACCGCTTTGTATTTTTTCAAATAATGTAAATATGCCCTACAGCAAAAAATAAAAATAAAAATATCAACAAACAGGTGAATTTTCCAAAGATAACTTGAAGTTACAAACCACAGAAATCCGCAAATACTGAACTATGAACAGACAAGAGTCCACCGTAAAGCTGCTTCCAGAAGACACCAGAAGAGTCTTTACATGATGTAAGAGTTCATGTCACACTATATCACAATATTAAAACCCCACTGTATCAGTGTCAGACTGAAGTATAGAAGAAGCTCCTCCCACTTTTAAAACATTGGGATGGGTGAGCACTTAGCTGCTAAGCTAGCTTCTGCCAGAACTTCTGATTGGTAATAAATTGAAGATATTTATGTATTTATATACTATACACAGTTTAAGATTTATAAAACCTTAATTCTACACATTAAAACACAAAAAGGCCAATTTTTAGTACTTTATTTGGTACTGGGATCTCCACAAAGTCGAGGCTGAATTATTCACTTCTCATTACTGATCCTTTAAAACGCAGTTTTTGAATGTGACACTCCTTTGCTACTTGTAAAATCAAGACCTACACATTCTTTGTTTTCTTATGAACACAGGACTTGTGTATTGTCTTATCTTGTGAGCTAAATTAAATGTTCATTCGTTCTTTGTTTTTCTAAATTTTCTCTCTTAGGTTGGTCTCCATTTCTACCATTTCCTCTACATGCCAGAAATTCTGCAGATCGTTGAGTCCAGCCGGACCACAGGCAAGTTGAGACTCAGCCCTTCTCTTCCCAAGCCATCCTTCGACCTCAACACCAGCACACACACACCAACACACACAAAATGAGTACCCTGGGCAAAGCCTTTCTCCCCTGTCATTCTCTCATTCATCCATCTACCAGCATATCCAATCCTCTCATCAGGACAGTTTTCCAGGAACATTGGCAAGAAATAGATGACCCAGTGATTTCAAATGAGCTTTCTCTCGTTCCTGCCGCCTTTTTTCCAAAATGAGCCATTTAAATGCCAGGTTGAAAATTGTACGGCACACTGTAAAGCTTTATATAAATATACATGAATCATAACATGGCTCTTCCTTTGGTAACAACCCTTTGATTTATTTAACACGGAAAGACAATAACTTCAACTTGCCTGTTTCCGTACAAGACAACATATAATGCTTTAATTCTAGTAGAGACTTTATCTTCAGTCAAACTCCCTTTTAGATGCAATTTGTTGCCTGTTAGTGGTAAATCAACCCCTTGACATTACCTTGAAAGTAAAAATGTAGGGTTTTTTTTCCTACCTTTTCTTGCTTTTGTGAACTTAAACAAAACATTTTGTGGGGGTGAACTGAAAGCATTCAATGTTTTTTGTACACAGCTAAATATTTTATATTTCACATTCATCTACTAATCGAGCAAGTAACTTGTATGAAATTAGCGAGACTGCATCTGCTAACATTTTAGATTAAAAAAATTCAAATCTTTTGCTGGAAAATGATATTTATTTGAGTAACATCATCCCATGTCCTGTTTAATTTGACCAAATTGCATGTTTTTTTTTTTTGCTAAGAACATACTCCTGGTGCGCATCAATTTCATACCCACAAAGTCAAATATGACACAAGCAAATACAACAGAGGGAAGAAATAACAAAGGGGCAAAAAGAAGATAATAGAAAACGATTTTCAGATGTTGATTTTGCAACTGGATGTTAGATATCTGACATATTGACTTGTATAAAGCAGTTCACGGTAGACGGCATCACATTTATGCTTGAATTTTTCAGTTATGAAGCAAACAAAATAATGCAGGTATTTAATTGTGAATTAAGCGAATTAACTTGGACACACTGAAACGCAACCCGAATGCTTCAGAACCAGCCAAAAGTCATTGTCCACTATGTGGTTTCTACTGGCAGCTAAAGAGCTCGATTTTTGAGCCTCTAATGATGAAATCAACTCAAATCCTGACAAAACACACTTAGCTTCTTTTCTTCCCCTTTTTTACTTTGGTACACTTTTAAAAACTTTACATTTTCTGAAATCCTCTTGCAGTGTTTTTGTCATAACTGTATGCTTCGTGAAAAGAAAACACCGTCAGATAGCACCTTCAAGGTTCATTCTGGTCTCTACGAAGCAGCTCAGCCACAGACTCAGACCAGTGATAACCTGATCCACTTCCTGGAAAGACCCGGCCTTCGTCACGTTCCTCTGCCCTTTTAAAAGCACAGCTCCCCTCGCTAAGAGCCTGGTGGGAAGTCATTGGCAGTTGCCTGTGCCGTGGGCGGGAATAAGTAATAGCTGACAGACAAGAAGCAGCAGCCTATTTCCAGAGCCAGACTACAGTTACACAATTTTGCACACATCCATTGACAAGACAACACCCTCAACACAGAAAGATGGCCAGATAGAGGAGGTGCAACAGGAATAGGAAGGGAGACTGAGGGAGTCAGAGGAAAGAAGTTGAGAACGGAGAAGAAAGAAAAAGAGGGCGGGGTAGGAGGGAGATCGGTTTTCCTTGAGAACAAAATGAAGAGGAAACGGCAATTTTACACTCGGGTCAGCAATTGTGGGAGAGTCACTGCAGCCACTGCATATGAGTGAAAGTGTGTGCTTGGGAGAAACAGAAAGGTTAACAGCTCTGTGGTGGCTGATCATCTGAAACAACCACTAAGTGGGAGTTTGGGAGTTTGGTGTGCACAGCTAACATAGCACGTTTGCACACAAACCATTATTAACAGGGTAATGTTCATCTGTGGGGAGAACATAAAACAAAGCAGTTCAGTGCTATCAAATCGATATCATCCATCTAGGGTAGAACTGACAGCTGTCTGCAAAGAGAAAAGGTGAAAAAGACGTGAAGGAGGATGTGAGAAAGAAGGATAGGAAGGAAACAGATAAGACCAAAAAATGGGGATGGAGGGACAACGGGAACGGAGATGGAATGAGCAAAGAGGAAGAAACATGTGGAATCTTAATTGCGTTATTCCTGCAGAGCAAACATTCGTCCTGCCTGTCATACTGCACAGTGGGTAATGTGTGTGGGAGACAAGGAGAAAGAGAAAATTGAATGAGTCCAGCAAATTAAGAGTGAAGCCAAGAGTTTAGGACACACTCTTCATTTTTCATGCATTAACACAGTTTACAATAAGCTCTGTGTCGAGCCGAGGGCTCTACTGAGAGTTTGCTGCTAGCTTTACATTAGCACAGCACTGCTGTCTATAGCAGATGCACACATCTGCTAGAGCCGGCCCTCCCTCCTACAGCTGTACAACTGTGAGTTGGCTGGCTGTGTGAGTGCATGCGTGTGTGCGCGTATGGGTGTGTGTGTGTGTGTGTGTGTGTGGTTGGTTGGTTGGTTGGGCTGGGGGCCAGTAGGCAGTAAACCCACAGTAGAGGCTCTGACAGTCCAGCACTTGCCACGTAGCAGCGACGTAGCTCAAGAGGAACGGAGAGAAAAGCAAGATATGCATGCTGCAGAAGGAAAAAGAAAAAGGGTTTCGATCAGCAAGGAGAAACTAATAAGCCTTGAAACAACGTGAGTCGCTCGTTAGAGCTAGTTCTGCAAACAGAAGCTGCAAAGCAAACATCGAGGCAAACTGAATTAGCGCTGCTGTTGATCTCAACCAGAAAAAAAAACGATGTTTCCCGCACAGACAGGACAACACTCTTCTCTTTGGGGTCAAAAAGCAGAGCTACACCATTGTCATTACTGCCACGACAAGCATTTGGTAGAATCAATACTTACTGATTTGCGTAATTACTCCATCAGCATCATTATAGTCAAAAACCTTTGGAAATTAACAGAAACAATTGCTGATCACCAGAATTAGAAGATTTAAAGCTTAAATGGACCTAATTGTAACTTACTGCACCATACACAAGCTCTGTCAGAGTGAGCTGGCAACAGCTTTCTTCAGCTGGGCCAATGTTACCGATAAAAGAAGACCCCAGCTTAGAAGGGATGCACCGATATTTCACCAATATTTGTGAAATTCACCAATACTGCATAGATTTTTCACTAGCTTATCAACAGCTCGGCGGGGGGAAAGCAGCCACACAGCTGTCTTCACCTCTGCTTCTCTGGTTCAGTTAAACTCCACACCCTCCTGCGATGCGTCACTATCACTGTCACATGACCAAACAAATACCACATGACCGACCTCTTCCCCATTCATATTTTGCATTTGCAGTGGTTTACAGTACATGAATGGGGTGTGACTTCATGAGGAAGAAGAAGTCAAAGTCCAAATAAAGAATTTTGTTCCAGCATTTATCACCGTGTCATGAGAAAACTGAGCGCTTCCCATCTCTGAATGATCAAGGGGTGAATCTCTCTGAACTATGTCACCTCTCACTGTTTTTATTCTTCTGTTTGATGTGTGCACAGACAAAACACACCTAAAAGTATGGAAGTTTTTGGCATGCAATTCAAAATTGTGATCTAAATAGTATATTGGCTACAAATGTCTCTCGAGGCTAAAAATTATGTATAATTTTTTTAGAGATCTGGGCTGGTAAGAAGAATTTCTTGTTTATTTTCCCAATGTATTTGGAAAAGCCAATTATTAAGAACCAATAGAAATCCCAATGAATCCACATCTTACAGTCTAGCGTGCTCTGTCAATAAAGAAGGTGCATTTGTTTTGTTCTACATTTTTGAGATTTATTTTAAAATGTCCATCAGCTTGGTGGTAGATCTTAGTATTCACTGATGCAGTGCTTCTTATAGAAACCCGTTAAAACGCTTCCTTTTAATATCTCTATTGTATCGAATAGATTTGTTCTTAATTAGTCAAACTGATCAATTTTCCATGTGCAGATTCAAAAGTGGAATGCTACCAACAAGTTAGTTATTTTGGTACCAGTATGGAGTTTGAAGTTCTGGTATTTTGCTACCATTGCAGGGAGCACACATTCTGTTGGTGTTTGCGTGTTTTTTATACAGAGGAAGTGGCTCTTTTCCCACAAGCGCATGAACATGAGTCACTCTTCTTCATGCCTGCGTTTCCAGATTTTTCCTCTCTTTTTGTCCTCATCCCCTCCACTCCTCTTTTCCCTACTTAGACCCCACTCCCCGTCTTCCTCCTGAGAAGAGTCTTCTCTACTGAGGGCAGAGCTCACAGGAAACTCCTTCCTAACACCTCGGATCTTTCAGGCTCAGCTTGGCCGACGGTTTCACAAGGCTGCAGACTAAAAGCTATGGTGGGCTTATGTCAGCTGGAGGCACAGCCAGACAGTTCAGACCCTAGTAATAATATTTACAACCTCCAGTTACAAGGAATTGTCTGACTTGAACTCTATCTACTTTCCACATCAAAAGGTTGTTGAATTCTTGATTTTTATATATTTTTTTTTTTTACAGCTTTAGCCTCAAGACCATTTTTCAGCCAAATACCATTCAGCCCTGCAGATTTTTGGTCTACATGCTAAAAACCTAAAAACTTCCATGCATTAGGTGTGCTTTTCTGTGCATGCTTTAAACCGAAGAAAGATTTTTTTTGTAAAAAAAAAGAAGTACCGTAGACGCACCAATCAATCGTCCAGACATCAAACTTAGCCAACCTTCCATTAACAGGTTTAGGTGAGCTCTTCAGCAAATAGCATGTACTATTATGCAATTTTGATTTACTAAAATCAGATAAAGATTAGGGACATGTGCCAAGGTAAAAATAATGGGAAGGTTTTTAAGTTTTTAATTTGGATTCAAAAAATATTCTTTTTTGAAAACAACTTGCCACAAAATTTGAATTTGCACATCAGACCTAAACATAAATGAGAAATCTGCCAGGAAAAGATGGATCTTTATAATATGCTCAAAGTATAAACATGACCAGCATAGAACAATTTGCTTGTAGAAAATAGAGAAGTTTGGGCAGGAACTTCCCAAACTTCTGTTTCTTCCAACATCATGACACTTGACTGAGAAATCTTTCAGAAATGGGTGTTTTTTCAAAGTCATAGCCACCTCTGGTCGCCATGGCAATATGAAGGAGGATTGAACTCTTCTCAAGTTCAAACAGCTCTGTCTATCTCTCTTTCTCTCACACACACACACACACACGTGTCAAAATAATATGATCCACTCTGGTTACTAATGCATTTGAATCCCAGACATGAAAACATTATTCTAGCAGAAGCTTACATAACACCAGCTTTTGTATTACCTCAATATTCATCTCGCTCACATTTATTACTGTGCAAAGCTGTGATTACGATTCCTTGGCTGCAGAACTGACACTTTTTCTGGAGTCAGCGTGTGTATCATGCATGTCTATGGGGGTTGCATATTTTTACAACAAAAAAAAACAGTGGCCAATTAAACTTAGTCGTTTTTATGCACCCATGCTCAAATGGCATCTACCCTCATCCTCTACGCCGGCTGCAGCCCACTTCCAGCTTTAACCTGTATCCTCCTTCCCATCTTCCTCCCCCCTCTATGCATCCACTATTGGCCCTCCTTCCCAAACAACCCGCTTAGCCTTCAAAAGACAGCCGCCCATTCAGAAGGTTTCAAGCCTGGGTGGGGTGGGTCGGGTGTTGGGGGAGAGAAATGCAGCACAGAATAAGCTTAAGGGGAGAGGAGAGTGCAAGGCTCTCATTCCCGCTAAATTGTCCCACATGGCTGAGCGTGCTTAGTTTAAACAAACACAGCCACTTCCTCTCCTCTGCGCACAGTGACACGCAGGCAGGCGCGTGCACGCACACAGCCAACCAGACTCGCAGACGTACGCGCAAGTTTATTGCAGGAAAATTATAGGGAATTATAGATAGCCGTAAATCAGATGCAAGTCTTGCAGGCAGGGAGCTGCAAATATGGACCAATGGGAATCAAATTTTAAATGCGAGTGATTGATTGATGTAATATCACCAGAAACCAAGTGGCAAAGCAAGGCAAAGTCCAATCTCCCCAAAGTTTAGAAAAGAAGTGATCAAAGGATTGTCATTGTTATTCATGCACGTGTTGTTTCTCGCTGATATTTTTCGGTTCTCTGTTCCTGTTCTCGCTTTCTGCAGGTGTAGAAGCAGAATACAAGCGTGTTTTCTTGAAATCTCTCCATCTTTCTTCCCATCTTGTATTCTTATCTCCCTCTCTCTTCTAACTTCTCACCCCAGCATTCTTTTCATCATCTGTTGCAATGGAAATAAACCCAAAACAAATTCTAATGACTATATGAAACATATATCAACTGGAGAAGCCGTAATGCTCCATTTGTGAAAGTAAAACACAATAGTAAGAGAACAGTTCTGACTGCCATACAGCTGGTTAGTACACAGTAAAAAAAAAAAAAGAAGAAAATAAATCATATTAAAAACAAGTGGCTAAAGAAATGGGCTTTTTGACATTTTTATATTGGTTAGACATTCAGAAAAAAAAATTATCAGCACTTCACCTCAAGTGATCCTGACCTGTGATCAGAAACTCAAAAATGCAATTGCCGCCAGGTTGCACTGACAGTAACCATATTCAGCAGTAAGAATTATGATGTAGAACTATTGTCAACTCCTTTTAGAGTCAGTTATGTGTTCAACATGTTGTCAAAAGAAACACACGGATGTCGGAAGCTATTGATTTGTTACAAACAGTCTAAATCTGGTTCATTTAGGATGCAGGAGAACAAAACGTTTTACCACATAACAGGAAGGCAAAGTTTCCCTTTATGCTTCTTAAAGCAAAGTGGGAACAAGCTAAAATTAGCATTAACAAGTCAAAGGTTTACAAAAACCACAGAATTAGAAGTTGACCACAAAAGTCTGATGGTCTAAAAGGAAGTTGTCAAAAAAAAAAACTGGAAGTTTTCAAAGTTTTGAAAACTTAGCTTTTCATTCAGGCTAGCAGAGAGAAAGTAATTTAAAATGCTGGTATTGTTTTGGAAATATCAGGGTTAAGGTAAGGATACACATACATACAGACTTTTCTTTCAGTAATACTTGCCTTGTTAAGTGCACTAATCATTGGTATTAATAATGATATGTACACACATATGAGATGCTAAGGACAATTTAAAGTGTCAATACTGTGATATCTTTGCCTTCGCTTTGAAATAATGATAAAAACTATTTTGCACAAATAGTGTGGCAATATCTCAGTTCCTAGAAAGAAATGTTTCTCTTTGAGTGTCTTGTAATAAACAATCATCTTCAATCAATTTTGACACATTTTCATTTATTTCAGTAGCTCAATTTACTATTTAATGGGATAAATACACACAAAGTGATTTTTTTCACTTAATTATCAATTAATATGATTTTCTTCATAAAGCTAAAGAAAACACAGCATTTAAAATTAGAATATTTCATCAGTCCGTCATTCTTAAACTAGTACATACCCAATTTTAACACAACATGTCAACAGGCAACTGTTCTCTTTCTCTTTATTTAATATGAAATTTAAGCTACAAATTTAAAACTACAAATTTTTGTTGCACCATGCAGCTTAAAAAAAAAAAAAAGTAAAAAAAAAAAATCAACCGGGGCCGCAACACGAAAACATCTAGTGGTTCGTGTTAAACTCTCTTTGACTCAAAGCCCCCAGTATTACCTCGCGCTTCAGTTCAATGACCTACAATCATTGTAATCAGCTCTAGATTACAAGCGGCTAATAAAGAAGAGTGAGAGAGGACAACCGCAGAGCCCAGACAATAAGGCCACATTCATTGCCAGTGGACCTGCTGCCGTCTGGGCCTGCACACAGCATGCCTCTGCCACTAATGCTGAGCCCCACCGGGGCTGGATGCCATGGGTCTTAATTAAGACGGTTATGCTGAGTCAAGAAGTGAATTCACCCCCTCTTTTCTCCACCGCACTGACACGCGGATGCCTAAACTTTCAATTTTGGGATGCACAAGCATAGAGCCACACAAAAGCAACCCCCCACCCCCAAGAGAAGGTCAGATCCTTGGTTTTATGGGCCATGTAAAAGCTCACTCAACCGGTAAGTGTGTGTGTGTCCGTTTGAGGTTGTGTGTGAAGGCTCGGGGAGGAGAGGGGGACTACTTTGTTGTACCTATGTGAGAAATCTGCTTCCGCTCTCACAAACAGGAGAGTCTCAGAGAGCTAACGTTTGAGCGTACAAAAGACCACCCAGATTGGGAAAGAGCGATTTTTAAATGTTTGAAACCCTGACTAATTGAAAGCTATGTTAAAGGTGTGAACGTGTGCAATGGGAACAAAGGGAGAAAAAAAAGGGGGCAAGCGTCAGTGTCCAATCCAACGGAAGTGAATTGGGCTGAAAAATGAGAGAAGACACTTCTGGGAATAGAGAGCCAATAGAGAGTGTACATACAATCACTCGATTCCATGCATCAAACACACATACCAACACACACACACACTTTTATAACACCCATCCCCACAGCCTGGGGTCAGGAGGTCACATTCCTCCTCCTCAATCAGCCTCAGGATTTCACACGCTGGTTCAGGGGTGTGGATGTGATTGTGGCTTTTGTGTGTTTTTGCCTGCCTGCCTGTGTGTTGCGTGGAACTGAGTTTGGAATATTTTAGTGATTTGTGGGGGGTCCGACCCGAGGGGACGGAGGGGACTAGCGAGGAAAAAGAGGGGAGTGGCTTTGTGTCCAAACCAAACATGGGCAAACCTTTAAAATGTTTTTACTTAATTTAAATCAGCCTTTCAGGTACCTGATGTTTAAGTCATGCAATGTAGAAAGTAAAGATAGTGACTGGGGTCAGCCAATTTTCAGCTTGACCGGCTGTGGCCAATTAAGGGCTGGAAATGAATTGAAGAGCAATACTCTTCAGTGTAGAGGTTGTAATAGAGCAAAGACGTCTCAAAGTTAGCTACTTTCAGTTCAGATGTTGAAAAATGAGGCTAAAGGAACCAAAACAAAAATCATTAATGCTGCAAGACAGCAAGAGAGAGCGCAAGACTTTCGCTAGAAAATATGAAAAATGAACAGAATACAGTCAATGTGCTCTTAATAAAAAGTTTAATCACTTAAACTTTTTATGGAAAGGATTTAGATTTCCTAGGCAATGTACATAGAGGATATCTGTGTTTTGGTAATTGCTGATAAAAGATGCTAAAGACAGTTCAAGCTGTCAATTCTGAAATTATTTTATTATGAAATCTCGTTTTGCAACAACCGTCTTCTAACAAAGAAAAGACGAATTGGTGTGAAAATGTCAACACTTCTCGAAAGTTAGAAATCAGAAATCAGCACCTCTAGCTGAAAGAGGCATTTGATTATCCTCATCCTCATAAGCATTTCTTATGGCATCGGGAGGTGAGAGGCAGAATTAAAGACGGGAGCAATGACAGGTATGTGGAGCAGAGACGTGTGGGGGTTTATGCACCGACAAGAGGGGAAGGAGGGGTCGAAGGGTGTCTGCAGGCCAAGAAAAGAGTCAAAGAAAGGAGGAGGAGAAGGAGGAGGCAGGGGTGTTTAACAAGAAAAAGCAATAAAAAATGTGGGTTTGAATAAAAGAGCAGCCACTTCCTCTGCTAGAAGCCCATAAATCAGGCCCTGTCGATCCACCACCATAAGCCAGCATAGCTAATACATGCTCAAAACTTTTTCTGCGGCGCTTGTTATTCCAGATATTTTAGTCATCTAAGGATAAAAAAAAAAAATGCCACATAAACACAAACAGACCCATGCACAACATTCAAGGCACACTCTCCAAATACTCGCCGACGGGCATGAAAACACCCATTAACAACCATTGGAACTTTCCATGGGCCTGCCAGCTAGCAACACCAGCACGCCTGGCATGCTAATACAGGCACATAAAGTCAACTTGACGCGTCGTTATGGTCCCTGCATGTGTGCTGATGCGGTGCCGGGCGTACACAGGCGAGGGGCTCGCTTTGTCTCCCCTTTAAATAAACACAAAAACGAGCGGCGGGCCGCTTCTCAACTAACAATTACCGAGAACGATGCGCCCGCAGGAGTTGCACGGGCAGGCCCGGGATGACCCAAGTTCAAGAGACCGTGCATTAGCATGCCCTCCAGCTGGTATCCACAAACATTCAGCACATTGCTGGCACTTAACGGCACTATTTCTGCTTTACCATGGTCATTTTTCGATGCGGGCTTTCGTCTGCGTTTCATCACTGTTTTGCTGCAGGAATGCTTTTGGGGAAGTTGTGCACTGAGTCATCTCCACCTATGGAGAATGCACACAAGTTTCTTGGATGTCGAACAGTAGAAGTTCAGTTTGGGCTCAGAAGGGGAAAAAAACATTTGGATTGGGTAGTCCACATATTTTTTGGTGAACCTATTAGCACAAGCTGGCAAACAACCTATGTATAAAATCATTACCTAATTATTCTGTAAATAACACAGATTAACGTGACATCGTCATAATGTTGCTATTACCTACTTCCATTTGTGTTATGTTTTACAACTGACTGTATATGTGACATAAAATGAAACAATTCCCATATTTTAGAAGCCTTTGCGTGTTTCGCCAACATAAATTCTGTTACATTATTTAGGATGAGTATGTGACGAGTAAATGTGAAATCTACACAAATTAAAAATATGTTAATGTAACTTAGCCACTTGGAATTTATATACCATCTCAAGCTAAGCAAAAGGTTGCAACCTCTTGGAGGCAAGATGATTGCGACAGTGTAAGAACAATCCCTCCACTGCTTTCTCTAACATCTCATTAAATATAGAAACTGTTAAAAGTATGAGTGACTTCTTTAATCCGTTGGTGTGCAATTTAACCTGCCCATGCCTACAAAGTGCTCTCTCTCGCTCTCTTTCTTTTACCACTAAACCTCAGACACCTCAATAACAATTTTTTAATCTATATGAAAGGGGAAAAAAAGTGGAAAATAACAGTGAAAGACTGAGGCGTGAAGCTGAAAGGTCTCTTTCATCGTCTTTTGAGTCAACTGTCAACGATAGTGGAAATGATCAAATGAAACAAAAAAAAAGGAGGGGAGGGAGCTTGGGATGCAAGAGAAGGAGGGAGCATGGCACGGAAGGTAGAGAGAGAGAGAGGAGGGGGGTAAACATTGCAGCTCTATGCCAAGCAAACACGGGATGCTGGGATACTTCAACAAAAAGTTCATAGAGCAGAGAAAAGGAGCTGAGGAACAGAGGGAAGAAGAGCGCGAGAGAGAAAATACAGGAGCGAGACCAAGCAGAGACAAAATCGGGGGGGAAAAAGCTGGGAAATGGAAAGTGAAAGCAGGACGCAGCCGATAAGCAGCTGCTGTCTTTGAATTAGGGCAAAGTTTCTATCTGTGCTTCACACCTGCAACAGTTTATGTGGTAAAGCAGAGCCCATGGCTTAACCACACGAATACTTTCCGGTTTTAATGAATTAAAGCAGGAAACAAAACGCAACAGCAAATGCGTGCATCCCCACTCCCACCCTTCAGCCGCCTAAAACCGTACCCTGACATTACCCAACATGCTCCCTTTTTAGTGCCAACTTGGTACATTCTGTCACTTTCTCAGCGACACCTGCGAAGCTGTGCATAATCTATTCTGTACATGTAAGGTGACGCAATCGGTCACAGTGACTGATGGCAGAACGAGCGAGATGAAGCCAGCCCTTTTATAGGTAACGCAACATGAGAGGTCAACTCCAACACGGCACCTCTCATCACACACAGGGAAGCGGGAAGAGGCTTGTTCACTTGACCAAGCAGCACCTTGGATACAGTAACTGTGAGGGGGGGTGTGGGAGGGGGGAGGCAATCTTTCTGAGAAAGAAAGCACACCTGTTGTATCTGTAAAAAAAAGAACAAAACAGGTGGCAGAACTGACAGCGCTGTTCGTAAACCCTCCAGACTTACAAAATGACAAGTGGCAAACCGGCACACCAGTTTCTGATGAAAACTAAGACTTTTTAACAACCGTAGCTGCTCGACATTAGTAGAAAGCATGACTGATTATCTTCTTTTACCTACACCGTGTTTATTCTCATCACATAAATTTGGTAAAATCCGTATTCATACGGTGAAATGAATTTTATTATACAATTCTGGCAACCACTGCTGAAAGCATCATACTGTAAATTAGAAGGGGGGGTTGTTGTTGTTTTTTTTACAGTGTATTCATAGACAGCTATCAATTTACATGAATTAATTTGACTTTTACGCACCATGACTGTGTTTTCAAATTAAAAAAAAGTTATTTCTTATAAGCATGAACAAAACATATTATGACAGTATAATAAAATGTAAGTTTGTCAAAAAAAATTGGGACATCATGATTGGCAATCCTGGACACAAGATAAGTCATACCTACCTATCACTAAATTGATTTTAATCACATGAGTGATATTTTAATAGATTGCAAAATATATTTTAAAAAACTTGTTAAATTATGAAACTGGGTTTCATCTTATTGTATAATTATTGTTTTATTTTTATTTGGGGAAAAGTGCTCAAAACTTAACTACCTGAACATAATCGTAGATAAAAACACAAAATATTTATTAACACAGAGCAAAGAACAAAAAAACGGAAATATGGAAAATCTTCACATTTGGAACATTTCACATTGTAAATTTTAAGTAGCAGCGATATTGATCCCACAATATTAAAAATGTAGCCTTGCAGTTACTTTTTTCTAAACAAACTGGTGAGCTTCACCACATCTCCAACGGTAAATTTACTAGTTGTCAACAGATAATGTTTTTAGAGATAGACCAAAAATTGGTAAAGTTTGCTCCTTAGCCAAGTCCTAACATACTCCAATAACCACAATGATCCGTCCATGCGGGGGAGTTTACAGAGGCAAATAGAATCAAAGCTGGCTGTTTTCACAGAAGCAGAAACACAAAAAGTGCAAGCAGCATTTTTAAAAGAAACCACATATGCCGTGCATTAGGGACTACATAAGAAAGACCCAGACTTTCAGCAGGTAACAGGAAGGCTATGTCGGGGGTTCAGTATGCTAAGAACAGCACCACATCATCAATCTTGGAAAACCAGTGCAACAGGATGCAAATACCGATAATTTTTTTTATCATGATCTTGATCCCCCCCAACCCCCGCCCCCTTTATTTTTCTTGCGATCGCTCGCCTCTTTCACAAACCCTCACACACTTTCCAGGGCATCGTTGTATTCACTGGGTAATTCTGTCGCACCTCCAGCCTCTGTCCCCGATACACAAGCACTGCTCCGTAACATTACCCGGTGGATAACATGTTCTAGGTTACCATTCAGAGACACAAGCGTGCGCATACAATGACAAGTATCATCCTGCCCCTTCCCTGACCTCATTTTGTCCAGGCGTACCAGAGATTTTATTGGGCCAGGAATAAGCCACAAGCTGGTGCAGGTAGAGAGACACAGACTGTCTCTGAGGTTAGAGATAAAAGTCTTCAAGAAACAGGGAGGAGAAAAGCTTTGATTAATTTTCTTCCCCCTAAATAGGAAAACATTGCAACGTTCTCTCAAGAAAAATGGCAACTTAACAAAATAAATAAAAAATAATCATGAACTATCTTCAAAGTCAAACACTTAATTGAAAGGGGAGGAGGGGACCATTTAAACTGGGTTAAATGTTTTTGCAGTAAAAATACCTTAGAGGCACACTAATACATCAACACACAGTGTGTGAGTCACACCTGCATGAAAAGCTCAAACAGTTACAGATCTCTTTAACGTATGTAAGGATTTACTCAACCTTCCAGTCAACTTGCACAAAAGCCACAAATCCTGCCATCTTTGATTCCAGCCAGAATACAGTTCTTTTTGACTTCCAGTATAATTTCAGCCATGTTGCACCAAAACCCACATGAGGGAAAAAAAAAAAAAAAAAAAAAAAAGAAATGTTATGATCACAAAGACTCGTGTCCTTACAAATGCATTAAAATATGCTTGGGTCATGTTCCTGCACCTCTTCAGAAAAGCACCAATCACAACTGCACAGGCTGCTTTGAATCCAATATGCCACCTTATTATGTATTTGAATGAATATGACAGGTATATTACAGTTTCTACTTTGAGCGTATGTGTAAATGCAATGACACAATGGGAGTTAACTCATGATTATTATGTTGTGGGGATTTTGGACTGGTCCAGGCCTACTTTTGCTCATACAAAAACATAGATTCTGGTCATCAATCCATAAACTCATACATTGGAAATGAAGGCATAAAAAGAAATGGCACTCTTTGAGGATGCGCACAAGAAATAAGCTTTAACTGAAAATAATTAAACTGCCAGATCAACACAACCAAGCTTTTTTAAATGCTTGCACTCTGTATAAATGTTGAAATCCAACAGCATCAGCCGTCTGAGGAAATAGGAATTCAAGCCTTACTAAACATGTGTTAAGCAAAAAATAAAAACAAAGGCTCAGTGACACTGATTCTTTATTTTTTCAAGTGCAAGCTGCAGGCATTAATGAGGAATCTTAAAACAAAGAATGGCTGAATTGAGGGCTGAGGACCAGGGGAGGCCTCCCCAATCCCTAGCGTAATCCTTCCTTACCTGTTGAAACCCGAGCGAGACTCGGAGTTAAATAAAAAGACAGCCTTTTAGAACAAGTGAGGAAAATGAATGGCTGTATTATCTCTTAAGTAAACCCGAAATAAAGCTTTCCTGAACTCCTCTGAACCTTGTTGAGGCTCCTGACTTCTGGGAGCCAGATAAATTGCTCATTCATGCTCTACAAGGAGAGAATTCCTCCGCACTCTAAACCTAAACACACCTTTTCAGCTGGAGGCCAACCGCATTCATTCCCTAAACTTCCAACCCCAGCAATCCCCCTAGAAAGTCAGATATCAGATTGTTTAAAGAAAAAGTGTGTGTGTGTGTGGGGGGGGGGGGGTATAAAACATCATGTCCACATCAGCTTTTCACCAAAGGAATGTCATCTGACATCACATATTTGGGATCGGATTACTCCGAGTCTCCTTCACCCCAGTCTCCCCTCATGAAAAGAAAATACAAGGATAAATGTGTGAAATGTGGTTTTAAAGATACCAACACATTCAGTGAGACATCAAAAACACATATTGGAAATGAAATGTAGATTTTTACAGGAGAATTAAACAACAAACTGATTTTTCTTTAAAAAAAAAAAAAAATCACATTGAAGGGAAGACAATGCAATTTCAGCTTTATGCAAATTGGAGTGGATGACATCACATAAAGAACAATAAATCCAGAGAGGTATCACATTCACTCACCTTAAACTGTGAGAATACTCTTAAAGAATAAATTCAGTTATCAAAATGGTTACAAAACCTCCTGGTGGGTGCAAAAGGCCATGCGGCAAGAAGAACCATTTCGTACGAAACGACCAAAACAAAACAAAGGTATGAGTTGGTGAACAGGGTAACATAACCATTTTAAAATCACTGTAAACCATTGGTAGTCAAAGTGGTTAGCAAACACTTTTACAATGATGATTTTGTGCTTGCTCGGTACAAAACATCCCACCGTAAAGGGCACAAAAAGTTTGGTGCAAATACACCAAAGTTCCAAAGGTACAGAACGGGGAATGAGAACTACTTTCCATCATTGGGTGTCAAATCTAGTCTGAGACATCCAACAGGTAGGTATGAAGTGGTTTATTATTTATGAGAAATGTCCTAAGGTAGATAACGTCATTTCTCCCACAAAAAAGTTGGTTGCAAAACAGCAAGTCAATAAAAGAAAAAATAGCTGAACAACCATCTAACTATTTGTTGTCTTACATGAATCAGAGATTGAGTCATGGAACAAACAAACCCAAACATCCCTCCTTCCAGTCACATTCTCCAGCCTTTTTTTAGGGGATGCTAAGACATTTTCAGACCAGAAGTGATTCGAAGCCTCTCAAGAATGTTCTAGTAACATGACGGACACAGACAAGCACTTTGAAAAGTTGTATCAAAGTAGGCTGCCGTCCAAAAAAAGACAAATGTATATTATACGAACCAAATTAACCTACACCCTCTTTGAAGGATAATGTCTAAAAGCATGCAAATACACAGATGGATGTGCAGGTTGGTACTTCCCTGTGATGTCACCAGATGCCTGGTTGCCATGTTAATTGGGGGGGTTGGGCTAATTGGACATTATAGGTTACAAAATTGCATAACCAGCAGAAAAACCAACAAAGGTTTGCTGTTCTGAAGGTGACAAAGCATATGAAAAGTTGGTTTTGTGGATCTTGTAGGAAAAACCTGGATAGCAGCTTTGACTCTTGCCCCAGGTTTTCAGAACGTATGCTCTCCAACATGCCCACTGGATCCAGGATCCAGGGGATGCGCAGCTCCATATTCACCCCCCTCCTCTGTCTCTCTCCAAGGATAATGATGACAGCCCGACAATGGAACCTCTCAGTCCCGTCATTACACGGCAAATAGCCCGGCTGACAAGAATTCAAGACATCTGCACCTTGACTTCTGAGTCAGACCTCCAGCAGCATGGAGCACCTCTAGAGGGAATGAGGTAACTTTTAGGGCTTGCGAGCTGTCCTCTCTAGGGACACGTGGAAGCCAAGATAATCGATCGTTTTGAGCAGGAGGCCAATGTTTGATTTCCACGTCTGCATCAGAGAGGCTGAGAGGAGGATTTGTCTTCCCTGCACAAACAGACACGTAGTCGTTTCTGGGAGAGGGGGAGACAGAGAGAGGGAGGCAGACAGACTGGCTGGAAGGAATGCTAGGATATGCTGGAGTTGGGATTTTTTTTTTCCTCCCCAAAGCCTTTTTTTTTTTTTTTTACTGCATTCTGCAACCGCACAGAAACTCTACGGAAAGTCGCTTCCCCCCTCCAGTTCTCACCAGTTATCCAACGCAATAATATGCCCCCATAAAGCGTCAGTCCTGTGATTTCGCAACAACCAAAACCTTCCCTTTCAAATCTGACTGCCTCAGCATCTTCTGTTCCAAAATATTTTCTAACAACAACGATGTGTTAAGGCAGGTCCAAACTGTTGCCGTTTCTCCACAATGCGGAGAGGGGAAAGGGGAAAGACAAAGTAAGGCAACAGAGGCGATCCTGTTAGAAATGCGCGTCAAAATGAGAGCGTTTTCTCCTGTTGCGCACTCACTCCATCTGAAGCCAGCGGAGACAAAAACACATTCTTTTCGCGAAAGCTGAGAAATCGGGAGCGCAGAGAGCGAGCAGACTCTAATCCCACACATTCACTCGCGTAATCCCAGCTCCCCCTGCTTCTTCCTCTTTATTTCAAAGTAACCGGGAACCTAAATCTGACCCAGAAAGTTTCGATTCGTACCCTCACTCCCGCTCTGCCTTTCACACAGTTAGGAGGAACAGTTTTCCCTTCTTCATCCGAGTGGCCCAGACTGCCGGCGTCAGCAGCTCGGCTCCCCAAACTCACACACACACACGCATACACCCAGATGCGCACTTCGAAAACTTTTTTTTTTTTTCCTCCATTATTATTGTTGTAATCGCCGACTCCAACTTGCGTCGAACTCTTTCCGTTTCGTGACTGTAGGGATCGGAGTTTGTAAAGAAGTGTAAAAAGACTCACCTCGCGGTAATAAAAGAATCTTCAAACAGACGGGGCTGCGCGTTTTTTTTATTCCCAGGGTCGGGTCCTGCCTGTCTGCTGGCTCGGCGCAAGTCGTACTGGGAGACTGCGCCATGTCAATCAAAAGCGACTCACATGGGTTTTTTTTTTAAAGCCCGCCTACTTTTTTTCCCCTCTCTCTCTCTTTTACCGTAATATAGACTGCGCATTCAGAAAGATAAACCGGAACAAAAAAGAAGCCCTCCTCAGACATTAAGACGTAAAATAAAAATAATTTAATGAGAATGACCATGAGGGAAATGACATTGTTTCATCATTACAGCATATAAGAAACTAAATAAGTTAGTGAACTTTTTATAAAAAAAATAAAAATAAAAAAAAACTTATTTGAAAGCTCATACTCCAGATAAAAGTTGTTGGAAAAACTAATTTAGCTATTTTGTAGGAATGATAATACCCGTGTCATTTTTATGTGATAGCTATGTCACTAGAATAGCCAAGTCATAATTAGAAGACAGTTTATCATTATAATGAGGCAGTATTTCATAGATACAAGTTTGTTTTTTCATCAGAGTTGCAGAAATTGCTTCCATATGAAACTGATGTACTTTAATTTGTTGAATTGTTTTGCAGATTTATGAAAGCCCAAAACGTTTCACGACAGAAAAAAAAAAAACAAAAAAAAAACATATTGGAGGAAAGATTAGCAACAGGCCACTTCTGAACAGAGACAGTCCTTTTCAATAAATTAGGCTAAAATTGGAAAACTTCAGTAACTCAATTCACTTGGTGAAATTCAGTGCATATTTATTACATAAAGGCTGATGTGTTTAAGCCTGTTCTGATGCTAATTATGGAGATTTTCCACTTATATCTAATGAGAACATGACATTTAAGATTAGAATATTACATCAGAACAATAAAAAAGAAAACTTTATTGAAGAGAATGATTAATACCAGCTAAGTTCATTTTATATATATATATATATATATATATATATATATATATATATATATATATATATATATATAAATATACACATCAGGATAATTTGTTCCTTCTGGAGGTTTTCTAGTTGTTTTTTTCTATACAGGGTAAATATCTGGAGGTTGGCCTTCAGCTGACCATCTCTGGACCACATATGACCACATTCTTGTTTCTTACCCTTAACTTATGCTCCACATTAAGAAATCGGTGCTAAACAGTCACGTGAACAGGTGGGTGAACTCTTCTGCAAATAAGACCAAGGCCAACATCCCATTACTCCAGTTTAATCTCCCAGGTCAACATGCCTGCTGTCTTTATGCCACATCTAGCAGCAGTGAACGGTGTGCTCTGACCTGTGTCAACCGTCTCTCAACATGGTCCCCGTGTGGCAGCATGAGGGCATTTTCCATTACAAAGTACGTCTACGATACGCCAAATAAGTTATAGGAGATCCAACAGAATTGCACAAAAACTCAAAGAAGACTAATTCAAATAAATCAAATAATCTATCTTATTAGAAATGAATACATTGACACAAAAGAAGTGACAGGACACAAGGTGAACAGAAACAATTTAGCAATTGTCACTGAAGAATTAAAATAGCTTACTTTAAATGTTTGCTACTGCCAATTTAAGCTCCATAGCGCTTTCCACCTATTAGCTTTCCACCTATTAGCTTTCTATTTTACAAATTGTGTAACTCTTAAGAATCACAAACTAGTGGTATCCTCATGCAGAGAGTTTGAGCATGGAAAAAAAAAAAAAAAAAAAAACACTTACTCCCAGCAAAATGTCTATAGAAATCACTCGCAGTAAGAGTCTTTAAATATTTGCTCAAATGTATATCTGCTGTCTGTGTGCACTTAATTTGCCTTACAAATTTACCAAGCATGTTTGGTTTTCTTTTTACATATCATGGCTAAACATTACTTGCATGTCGTAGCATTGCAGATTTTAGTTGTGTGAAGTCATTTAAAGCTCTGAGATAACACCTCTAGTACACAAGAAACAGTTCTTCTTTTGAAATGTATCAAAAACACTTCTCATTTCCTGCCTGCAAAATAAGCAGAAACATAATTTCTAAATTAGCATATCCTGGAAAAATTACCTACCATGTACAGCTGTTTACAGGAATGCAATCCTGACCAGCAAAGTGACGTGTTCTAATATGTAGAAGCGGCTATCTGGCTGTTTCAATGGCTGAAGCAATTGTTACACATTTCATTATTAAAAACAAATCTTGTGTAATACAGACATGTAGATTAAGAGCAATAAAATTTTAAATTTATGCTAAATTGCAGGAGCATTTTTATTTTTCTCTTATACATTCATTTATTTAAATAATTGAACAAAAACCTCTTTTTAAGAAAGACTTGTTTAAAAAGGCAAGAAAAGAAAAGAAAATCATTCAATCCATCCGTCTGTACAAATAATATTTTAGTGATGTGAGCAGCAGGCCAGTTTAATCGCGTTTCGAAACACTACAGTAGTTGTATGCAGGTCGCAGAGATCTATTCTGCATGAAGATTTGGGTAGTATGTTAATACCAAAGTATATGAACAGGATTTTATTTTAAAAATGCAACAACAATGTTGATTATGATTATTATACATTTCCACATTTGGAAATCAGGGGCAGTGAGAGTTCATCCATCCACCAGTCAGTCCATTTATCTGCCCATTCATCAATCCCGCCCCCCACTTATTGGGCCACAAAAGAAGGAAGTGTGATAATATTAAATGTAAAGCTCTTAAATTAAACTCAAATGAATGTTAACAATCCCTGGGTGAATTAGTCAAAAACTTCTATTTAGTTTTTCTTACAGAACTCCATTTTTCACAAATAGCTTGAATAGATTTTACGTCGACAGAACCACAAGCACCTTCAAGAACAAGTGCAAAAACATTCAAACCATTTTGCCAGTTCATACATACTTGTCTCCTGCGGTAATCCTTGCTGTATTTTTAAGCAAGCAGACTCAGCCAAATACACTCATTGCCCCGGAGTTCTAGATTTCTCTGTGCTGGCAGACGTACAAAAACACTCACACATTCCAGCAACTGCACTAAGAAAACTGCCAATACTGTAATCCTAAGTCAGTTACTGGGGCTTTTTGCTGGTGAGGATACTAACTGGATTTCGTTTAATTCATTAAAAAGTGATCAACGACGAGAAAGAGCTAATATGGAGGCAGGCAAAAAAAAAAAAAAAGTCCTGCTCGTCCTGTAAAAAAAAAACAACTTTCTACATGTGCACAAACACTGAAAGTGGAGCCATCTACCTGCAGCGATGCGACACTGCAGGAGTAACACAAAGCGTTTTTTGTTGAATTATGAAACAAATTACAGCTTTACAGTTATCTTACCAGCAACAAAATTCAGTTTTCCATTTTCTGCGTCTGTTCCTAAATATTATCATTTTTATAAACCATTAAACAGGTTTTTACAGACAGTTATGGAGGTTTCTGCAGAATCTTGTTACAGTTATTCATTTAATGAACTTCTTACTGATGCTGTTTAAAGTGTCATACATGCTGCATCAATGGTATGATGTAAATTGTGAGGTACAAAATGGGGTATAAATGTACAAATATGTTTACAAAAAGTTCTATATACAGGTGAGCTGCAAGCAAATTTGTAGCCGCATAACCTTATATTTACATGTGACAAAGACAAAACATAATGTATTTTGTTTGAGGTTTTATATTAAACCTCAAAAAATTAACAAATGTTTATTTGGCTAAAGTGGAAGATTTTTTTAAGAATTTCAGAAACAAAAATCTGGAAAGTTTGTTCTGATTCCTCTGTCTTCCTCTTTTCCTCTGCTTTCCCTCTAAATAAAATCCATCCATCTCCCTTCAGAAGTCACCTGACTAGTAAATAGAGTCGATCCGTGTGGTTTGACTCCAGTATAAATCCAACTATTCAATAAAAACCTAAAGAGTGGTGAGGAAAAATTGCACTATAAGTCCAGTTCAATGCAAAAATGTCAACTTTTAATCAAATGAGGTGAAAAGTTTGCTCTTCATCCTAAAAGCTATGTTTGGCACAAAGCCAACACTGCATTTGACCTTTACCACACCATTCCTATGGTGAAACATAGTTGAGGGAGCATCATGCTGTGGGGATGCTCTTCTTCTTCAGCACAGACAGGAACGTTGGTCAGAGTTTTTCAGCTAAATAAAGGAATAAGCCTTTCCAGAAAATGCAACACCTGAGATTGGGGTCAAGTTTCACCTTCCAGCAGGATAGACCCAGGGATACAGGGAGTGCTACAAGGGAGTGTTAAAAAGGCCCAGTCAGAGTAAAGATTACTAGGAAATTGTGGCAAGAGGTGATCATGTTTACAGAAGTTCTCAGTATAACAGGAATTGGCATCCATTTCAAAATTACGCCTAATTTTTGATTGGTTTATCACATAAAAGCCAGTGATAAAATGTGAAAAAGTTTCAAGGGAAATGCAGATTTTTACAAGACGCAATAGATAAGAAATCATTGCTTGTGTCCTTGTTTCAAACTTTCAGACTTTCTAAATAACTGGAACATCAGACTCACCACAAAAATAAAAGTGCTTGCATTTGTGGGCGATTTCCTCAGTCATGCTTTGATTTTCTTACCAACTTGTGCGCTCATTGCTGTTGTGCCAAACATGAGCTCTGTGTTACGGCCTACAGAAGAGTCTACATGTAAAGGTCCTGCTAGATGAACCATGTCGTTCGGGGAAAAAGCCGAACAACATGGCCAAAGACCAGACTCAACCACATCTGCTTGCTGCTTATAGACCTTTCTATTAAAACAATACTTCTTTTAATTCTAAAGGGATTACATAACTTCATGCAAGTTTACCTCAAAAAATTGCTGTAGATATTGAGCATAGGTAGGGAGGATGTCCTGTAGCGGTCAGTATTACAACAGTTAGGAAGAACCCTCTGACTGAAAACACTCAGCAGAGCTATTTTACGCTAATTTGAGGGAGCTGGAATTGCTAATTATCTTCACCTCAACATCTAAGATGCGTAACCGTTCAAATTTGAACTAGATCATTTTACAATAAAAAAAACAAACAAACAATTGGAGATTTATGGCCCTTTTACTGTATTTGGTGAAGCGAGCCTTACCAATGGTGCCATTTCTGCTGCTTTCTTATAAAACATTAATCTCTTATTAGACTTGACACTAAGACTATTAAATATTGTTTACATTGTTACCTTTTTCTTAGCTACAAATGGTTTTGAAAAAGATAGAGAGCAAGTCTGCATGTATATTGGTTTATCAATAAAGCCTAATCGTATTTCTCTTTCCATTTCTTTGCGTTGTTTTTTTGTTTTTTTTTCCAATTCGTCTCCACTAATTTTGTGTGGCGTTGATAGTACCGGTCCTGTGATTGTTTACCCAACATACTTGTGGCTCATTAAATCAGTGCAGAACGAGGCGTTACATTCCTAGAGTTCGGATCAAAGTCATCAAGCGAAGCTGAGCACATTCAGTGAAGTCAGGTGGAGTGTAAAAGTCAAATCAGAACTACAAATCAGCTTAATATCGTATCTACGCATATCAGCAGTGTTTGTGCTGTGCCTCATCAACCTCAGAACCAGGACTTATGATCTGGGAATGACGTCATGCCGAGCTTATTCACGATCCAGCTTTGTGTCATATAACTGATGGGATAATGGCGCATTCCATTTGAGCTCAAAAGTTGGAGTTTCCAAGTTCCGCTTTAGAAAATTCAGCTGGAATGCCCCCTGCCCCGACACTAGGAAAGTTGTCTTGCTCCGGCCTCAAATTCCAATACGACAAAACAAGGCAGTCATGTTGCATTGTTATGTTGCATTGGAGAGTTGGGCAGATTGTTTCTGGCAATGATCTTGGAAATCCTAGCCAGGAAAATATGTGATCTTGAACTGTTTTGCAAAGTCTAGCATCCATTTGTGTTCAACACCCCCCGAGTCAATGCTTTCTGGAACTCTGCAATCATGGCTGCGAGTCTTTATGAGTCTGGTAATAGAGGTGGAGGTAGTGACTAAAATTTCAGCCGTGTTGGACAGAGCGCTTCTGTGAACAGAAATTTTCAAGTCTCACTACAAATGTTGCTTTATAACTTAAAATTCTACTAAAATATACTGAACTTTGTGCCTTAATCCGTCAAAATGTAAACATGTAAAAAGAAAAAAGTCAATCTTTGTGAATGCTTCAAGACACTGTAGGTGTCACCTAACAACGGTTTTACTGCAGGATTGCTTTGATTTATCTTATGATGGATAAGTCGTAATTCTGGCACGAGGTGTAGGACTTTTGCTCAGTTTTCTTTCAAATATACGCCAACATCTCAATACCCCTCAGGAATGTCTAATTTATGTTTTTCTAAACATTCTCAGCATCTGCATAATGGCACAAAAGGAAGACATGAATGAAGAACAGCAGACTGGTTTGGAGAATAGCTTTTTACAAGAGAAAAGTGAATTGTGAAACATGGACTGTAACACAATATCGACAACATGTTGCCAGGGCTTTGCACAATGGAAACAGTGTTGGTCAGTGGGCCAAATTAAGCCTGTACTCTTTCAGCTTGACTAAGTGCACTAATGCGGAGAGCGACCTTGGGAGACACCTTTACAGACAGGCAGGCGCATTAGTTAAGAACAGCCAAAGAGGAAAGATTGAAAGCAGCGGATCTTGGACCAGTCGTGGAGTCATTTCCCCCCATATACGAGACCTCCACGACTCCCAGATGTTTACCACCATCCCAGCTGCTTCCTCACTCTCTCTTTCTTTCTCTTCATCTCTGCTCCGAATGACACCCCCCGACCCCCCTTTTCGGAGACTCTTTAAACTTTGCTTTCTCTATAATCATGCACTCTCTGCTCACCAGAGGTCTTTGAAGTAGGCGGTATGTCTCCAGCCATATGATGATATATGCACTGTATGTTTCCAAAGCAGACAGAAAGCAGAAAAAAAAGGGAAAGCAGGGAAATGCTGCTGTTGCCACAGTGCGGTTTTCCAAATGTTAATTATGTCTTGCTCAACTTTAACATCTTACACGTGTGTGTTTATGAATTTATCTGCAACTGTTATGTCTAAGCGTGCGTGTAGCATAAATGTTTGGAGGCCCAAGCAGACAGATAGATAGAGATATAGAGGAGCGCGTGTGTGTGTGTGTGTGTGTGTGTGCGTGTGTGTGTGTGTGTGTGTAAGCTACTTCCTCCCATACGTGAGGGGATGGAATTCACTGCATCACGGGTTCAAAAGAGTTAATGGAAATCTTCACTCGCACCAACAAGAGCAGACCTGCCTTTCTTCTCCCTCTTTCTCTCCGTCTCTTTTTCAACCTCAGTCTGCCATTCCAAACATGCTTGACGCTGCTTTTGTTAAGGTTTTTTGTTGGTTTTTTTAGTACTGCAGGGCAGGTGAGTAGGTCATCAAACATGTAACCTATTTCTGCACGCTATGCGTCTTAGCCGTTCGTCCTCGGGTCACATATTTTACCGTGAAAATGAGGCTCTTGTTCTGTTTGCAAACATAAAGCAGAGCGGTTTGCAGAAGCTGTCTCAAAGTTTTGCAATTTAGAAAATAAACTGTGATAAATCCTGACCCTGCACATTTTAACTAGCAAACAAACTCATAACTAGGCAAACATAAAAGCTGCTTTCGTTCTGACCTTGAGAGAACGAGGTCAGAACTCTGTATAGCGACTCAAAGGCTTGCCGTCTGTGTGCGCAGCCAAAAGGTGGCACTGTTTCTATAGTCACCTAACAATGGTTGTGAAAAAGCAAGAATAAATAAACAAACCTAATGGATTCAAGACATGTTTTTGTCCATCTTGGAGAGTTCTGCACGTTTAACAGTTTTCATGAAACAGGCCTGAAGGGCTGCAGTTTAGGAACCTTGTGAAGTTATTTTATTTTTCTTTCTTAAATGCAACATGACTTTTCACTGCTGGTGGTGCATGTGTAAAATTTTGGTGCTTCTTGGAGGAACGTTCCTCCAAGGAGCAAGAGATAGAAGCTCTCCCATACTTTATTCGAAGCCAAATGGTTGACGCATGGCCACGTGGTTGTGGGACGTTTGTGCTCACACCCCTTTCAAGGGACACGGGTTGTTCCATGTCACGGTTTCCTGAAAGTTCAAAACATGGCTGCAGAAGACATGGCAGAGACAAACTTCTGTGAATTCACAGATTTAGAGGAGGAGATAATGCTCAGCAGAGAGCACTCCTCAAAAGTATTCTTGTCACCGGCAGATACAAAAACCAGATAGTGGAAGGGGAATAAAGGAAAACGCTCTAGTAGTCTGCTTCTACACCTGCAGAAAGAGATAAATACAGGGGGGAACCGAGAAACTACAGTGACAAACACCAGCAATGTCACTGAAAATTACACAGTACTAATTATTGTTACTTCAAAATGTATTTAGTGATCCACCAACGGAGGAAGGCCCAGGATCTGTAGGGGTTCCTACTCCTTTGATAGCCTTTTCATTGAACCACTCAGTGTCTGGCATTCATCACCGACGATTATTGGAATCCAAAACTCTCTGCGACTGAGTCACTTTATTGAATCATTTCCAGTTGCTGCTCTTTCCAGACTGCTAAATCCAAACCTCATGTTTCTTGTGTCACTGGTATGCGCAAAACAAGGTCATTCCTCTGCCTTCTTGGGAACCCTAAGCTGGCCAAGTGTATCCTTCTGTCCCCCTTGTTCTTTTCTTGATTTGATGAATTGATTGCAGTCGTTTCCCTGCCCCTTTCTCATCCCTTTCCCAAACAGCTTATGCAAAGTTTGGTGTTCTGCCTCTCTCTGCCAACATTGTCATGTGTTATTTCTTACAGATTACCTTCCACGTATGACATCAGAGTGGGGTGATATCACTTTATCACGTCGCTGTGTGGGTGCTAGCGATCATGTCTGTGGAATGTCTGTGACTCCAGGAGGTGGTACGGGGATCTGGTTGGTTAATTGTTTCGCCCCTGACATTTGGGAAAAACAATCATGAGTGCCATTTTTTAAACAATGAGCAGTCAACTCTGACCTTCAAATGGGAGGCAAATTGCTCGTGTGCAAATCACAGCATGGCGGCATGCCAGCTATTACAGCCTTCTTGGAACAATTGTTGCATTCAGAACAATAAGGCCTCAGAAGATAATCCTGTTTACAGTCACTCTGAGTGATAAGCTTTATTACAGGCATTATTCCCCATTTCAACAAAACTTTAGAAACAGATTTACCGCCATCTAGTGGAAAAGTTTCAAATTGCAAGAAAATCTGTACATCTATATGTTAAGAAGTAAAAATGTTTCACAATTAAAGGATTAGAACAAAGATCATCTTTAGACTGAGTGTCCCTTTCTTGCTGTCCAGTTTTCTGCTGTGTGGGACATTTTTATTTAAATAAACTCTATGTTATGTTGACCATATTTTGGCACCTTTAATTAAACTTCTTTTGCCGTCATTGTGGGTTTGACTTTTAGCCCTCTGCCAAACTGCCATCATTTCTTTAATTCATATTATGACTTTAATTTTTGCTTCTTTAGCTCCTGTTTTTGTTCATTTGCAGCACACATCTAACATCTTCAGGGATTAGATCTTCAATTTCGGATTAAACATAAGTATACAAAACACGAAGAAACTTGCTTATCGAGGGTTTTTTTTTTTATAAATCAAAATTATTTATTTTTTTCTTAATCCGTTAGGTTTTTTGCTTGCATGTGAGCATCATAACTAAGAACTTCACACTGCTTTAACTGTATGTAGGCCATTAGAAATAATATTTTTGTTAACAATGTTATCTTTTTTTTAATGCCGTTTAGATTAGCCCAAAAAGTTTTTTGATTGCACAGACCTTAATTAATGTGACGCAAGCTGTACTTGGAGAGAAAGACGACAGGCGACACTCCACTCCAGTAGATGGCGGTAATGCACATCAATACGTTGCTTTCCAACCGCCATTAAGAAAAAGGAAAAAGAAAAGAAAAAGAAAAAAAACCAAGAAAATTCTCTAAGTCTTCAAGGTTATTTGTGGGAAAACAACGGAGAAATCAACTAAAGCCAAGTCTTTCGCAGCCAGAGGAAGAATGATGAGAGGCACAAAGTCTCATTGAATGTGAGCGTGAATACTGTGTGGGACGCTTTTTGCGCGTACAAAACGGGTGTGAAATGACCAGCTTGTGAAAATCTGCCTTCAGGGAAAAAGCATAAAAATAAAAAGTGGCATAAAAAAATGCTCAAGTGATGTAAATACCGCACTTACTGCAGCAGGTTCTCATGCTGCTGTAGAGCTACCATTGGAATTTACACAGATATAATCGAGCATAACTACCGTCACTTATCGATCTTTGATTTGACTATTAATTGTGTGGTTGTGACAAAAATGGGATGTTTGGTGCCTGTTACCTTCGTGGAGACGAACATGTGGTAGTTGTCTTCGCTCACAGTTTCATTCAACTGGATATGAGGTGGACTGCAGGCCTTGATCCATTTCTCGCATTGTTCCAGACTCCATTTGGGTTTCGGCAATGTAATAAATTGTATCCCGCCCTCTACACGGCTGTCGGGATTACGTGTAACACACTGTCAACGTTTGACCATGATTTTCTTCTACTTTCCTGGAAATCTCTATGACAGCAGCAGTTTAGGGATGATGAACTCCAGGAATGTTGACTGAGGTTGAGTTCCTCCAGATTAGGGACGTGTACTTCGGGACAACCTGTGACGGCTGATTGGTCAGTTGCTTACAAACCCCCCTAGAATAATTGACAGGTGGGTGGCATCATGTTAACTACAACCACTGTGCAAGTGAAGTTTGCAGTGCATTAGATGTTTCTCAATTGTTTTTAGTAGAACTCTTGGGAACCTTCACTCGTTTTCTGTGTGTTTAATCATTATTTGTGGATAATGGCTGTCTGTGTGCTTTGCGATAATTTCCAGGCTTGTAGGTGTCTGTGACTTTATCAGGATCAGGGAATGATATGTTGTTTTTTGAGATTTTTTTACATTTTTTGCTGTCAGACATCTTCCACTGGTCTGGGTATTCACCCCATCTGTAACTTTTATGTCTTTCTAAATGCATGAGACCTTTTGTGTGCATGTGTGTGGGGAAAATACAAAAGTACAAGAAGGATTACTGAAGCAGCTTTATTGAAAATGTCTTAACCATAAACTTCAGATTAAGGCAGCATAAGAAAAGGGAAAGAAAGTCAGCAAGTAAGAAAGCAGGAAAGAACAAAAACCATGCCCACACAATATCCAACAATGAACATCCTCCTGTCGTCTCTGTACAAGAGAAAGAATGTCACAATAAAAGTCCTTCCTGCCTCTCTCCTTACAGAGATATAACTCTTCAGTCCCGCATGGCTTCTTTCATCTTGTGATGCGTCACATTTGAGCACCGGGACAACATTGCATAGAACAGAAATGTTAAGTATAACAACCCTCTTCTTTTTACATACAGAGAGTGAGTGTTGTATGAGAGAGAAAGCTTAAAGGTTTCCGTTTGTGTGATTGTCAGAATGGAGAAAACGGAGGATTTCATCTAATTCTAGTGATAAAACTCCACAAATCTAACAAGCTAACAAACACACATCTACCATAATTTACCCCTTCCCCCCTCCCCCCTACCAAGCCACACAGTGGCACAACAATACAAATCATGACAAGTCATAAAATAATCAGGCTTATCACAGCTCGAATGGCTTAATGGCTTATATTGTGAAAGTTGTTAAAGTACAGTTTAATACACAAGATAGATTTACAATTGGTATAAAGCAGAATTGGAGAGTTTAAGGTAGACGCTCTAAATCCCTTTGAATACAAACTGTGTACAACAAGAGGAGGTATGTTGCAGTGAATCTGAGACAAGACCAGATCTACTCCTGATTTAAAAATAATAATAATAATCAAAACCTGTGCAATGCAAAGCTATTCAGCACAACCTTAATGGCAACACCAAACAAGTGCTCCTAAAACACACTTTTCCACCAGTGATTTTGTAAGCCTTCACATGGTGCTAGCTTAGGTAGACACAGGCACTTGTCCCTGTGAGTGCAACATAAGTAAATAATGTCATTTAAACGGATATTTAAAAAAAATAATAATAATAAATTAAGGAGTTATTATTGTTGTTTAGTTTCAATCCAGATTGGTTGGTCCTGGAGGGCAAAGCGAACTGCTAGTCCAAGAGGGGCTGAGACCAAAGCAGATTATTGTGGTCAATTCTGTTGTTACTGTGTGTTTCATTCAGGACGTTCAATTGTGACTCACTAATTTCACTAATTGGTCTGTAAAAAAAAAAAGCAATCCAATACAAATAGGACGGCAGTTTCAAGAAGAAACCAGCTAACGCAAACTGCTATTTAGTTTTTGACACTTTTTAAGTTTTTTCATTTTCAGTTTGGTCCTAGTTGCTAGTTTCAACCTCCAGTTTCAATTAATCTGGATTTTCATTAAATCAGGAGAGTTATTTACTGACTTCAACTCCGGATAAACTTTATAGAACTTCACTTCAAAATGTTTAACCATCCCTTTAAAAAAAAATCAAATAAAAAAAAAAAAAGAACACAATCAGGAGTTTTCCCTCAATCTGTGTGATCCGAGTGACTGGGACAAGATGTCAGAAAAGCTATGGTACATCGTGTATGCTGTGTTCAATAGGGCAAAAGCCACTAACAACATGGGGTAGACCGAAATGTTAACAAAAGAACAGCATGTTCAGCATGAACAACTTCATAATTTTAACTGCAAATTGTTTTTGTCTAACAACAAGTATGCAAATCATAAAGTGTAGTCACTATTCACCGCACATGTGAATGGCAACTTACAACATCTGGACAAAAGATGCTTAACAGACAGCTGTTCAACATGGTGAAGGAAATTGTAAAATAATAATAACAATAATAATTTTTTATACCCTTTAACCTATTTTAATAACTAATAATACTGGGCTGTGCCTGTGCTTGGGGACAGGAGACATTAGTTGTTAGATCTAGCATATTAGAGATATAAAAGTGTAAAAATAAAGAAAAAAAAATGCTGAAGGAGACCAGCAGGTGGGACACACATATCCTAAAATAAAATATACTGTTTGCATTATCACACAGGTGACACGTGGAAATGTTTGGACAACCCTACCAGAGAGTTTGATACGACTGGCAGCACACTTCCTGTCATGTGCGTCTTTCCTCGACGTCATCTGAAATGCAGGGATTGAGCTTTACAGTCCGTGACTTCAAAAGGGGAGTGTGTGTGTGTGGGGGGGGGGAGTCCGGGAGAGGATGAGCATCTCCGGCAGTGAGGGGGACCGGACCACCAACACCAACACGGCAAGTAAAAACCCAGTGGTCCTGATCCATGCAGTAGCCCATACTGGCCACAGAGAGGAGATGGTGTTGCAATCGTTCCCGAACTGTTACATGACCTCTCCCTGTGGGGACTTGAGTGTTAACAACTTCCTTTACCAGAAACGCAGTGACAAACTGCACACGCAGCAAGTTCCTGAGGGCCGGGTCTGTGCGTACGTCACAGGGAGGAGAGCGCTGTTGATCCTCAGTGGCAGTGGCTTTAACAACTTTAAAGAGCTCTCAGCTAAATGTTTCTCTGCGTCGGTCTAACCTTTGGCACAGCAACAGTATAAACTTTTTTTTTTAAAAGAAAGAAAAGAAAACAGATTGTCTTTTGGCATGATTGTCAGTAGAAAATTCACAAATAAGTTTTTTTTTCTGTTTGTTTTTACAGTTAAGCAGTTTTCTCCCCGTCTCCGGCGAGCTTATCAAGCAGTTCTTTTTCTCTCCACCGTCACCGACTGTCTTCTCAAATGGATCAAAGAGCAGAGATATTGTGCTGTTCATGTGTGTGAATGCATAGTCACGCCACGCATGTTTCACCCACACGCAGATGCCCGGCAGATCCACGAAAAGAGATTTATGCCGACAGGTCGGATATGACCAGTTTTTCCATCTTATTCCCAATCTCTCCTGGGACTTGAAGCTCCTCAGATTCATAGTCGTCATCAAACGTCCTGAAAACAAACAAACAAACAAAAAACTAATCATGCTGTTATCCTTGCAAATATTCAATCTTAAGTAGTTAATATGAACAATGCATTTGAAGAGTTTTGATATTTGGTCATTTTAGAACCACAAACTTTCATGATTTCTTATTGGGATTTTTTTCTTTCTTTTTTTTCTTTTTTTTTTTGACTGACAAACACAAACTCTATTGTGATTGTGAAATGGAAGGAACATAATTTTTCTTAAAATACAAAATCTAAAAATTGCATTTAGTTATAGCTTCTTCTTTTTTGGCACTACTGGTCCTTTGTTGAGTTGTAAATTGACAGAAAGGTCAGGTGGTGAAGAGGCAGATCACACAATTTGATGACAGCCACAAATCATTTATAAATATCTGTACAAGCTTAGCTGCCCCATCTGGTGCTTCACATTCTTGCCCATTCCTTTCAGCAAAATGTGCCCCAAGCTGGGTCAGACTGGATGGACAACATCTGTGAGCATAAATTTTTATGTTACTAGAGTGTTCTCTTTGGAATTAGGTCTGGATCTTAATTCTAACAGGTGCTCTGAAAATGCTTTGATCCAGCCACAGATACGAGACATTGTAGATGTGGATGGATGTTCGAGTCGTTTCCCTCTTCAGTCTTGAGTCTTGTGCAGCCTGTAAGAGCCTTTCTTCTACAATTGCCCGTTATTTTGGCTCCATCTTATCATGACCTTTAACCCACCTCCATGTCCATGCTAAAGAGAATGGATGATGAGCTTTGAAAGGTTCCTCATCCGACTGTGGTGATTTGTTCCACAGGTTCAACGTGTCCCCAAAATGTTTGTGTCAAACTACAAACTGTGTTTCTTGTGGGTCTCTTATACAAAAACAAGAATCGTTTTCCTTCCCCATACTTTGTGTTGACCTATTGCATAGAATCCTCCTTATTTTTGGTTGTAATGTGGCCAAATGTGAGAAGGTTTAAAAGGGTATAAATTACTTTTTAAAGGTACTATATACAAGTGATGGTGTGTACCCTTCATGGAGCTGTTCGTTTGCAGTTTCCTCTGCTACCAGTATCTCATATTCCTCTGCAGCATATTTATCCCAGTCAGATGGCTCTGGACCTTCGCTGTCAATGTCCTGAAACACATTTTTTTTTTTTTTTCATTATTTAAGTTTTTTCTACTGCCACAAAATAAATACAGCAAGGGAATTTTCAAGAGTCAGGTAAGGGTAAATAATGAGTAAATTAATACGGTAGATGCTGTAAGACTTGTTTACTTATATTTATTATTTATTATCAGTTATATTACTGAAAATCCAGCAACCTATTATTCAGAAATAGAAGAAGAGAACCCTCTTTTACCATCGGAAAATGTTGCTAAAATTTCGATCAACTGTAGTAAAACTCAGATTTTTATTGTTACATTTGCTCCTGAGATTTTATTTGAAATCCTATTGCATACAAGAAATACAAGTTGGCACCTTTTGCACTGCAAATGGATCTCTCTGCTCGTGGTCCAGGTATTTCTCCAGATTGAAGAATGTGTCGAAGAATATGTGAGCCATCCGGCAGCGCTTCAGATCGCTCAGGGTTATCTTACCTGGAGGAAAGGCATTCATGTGTTTAATGCGAGCACAAAAACAGTATGTGACTCCCAGATGAAGAAAGTTAAAAGATATTTAACCTGGATTCTCGGGCTTGACCAAGTCAAGCATTTGGCAGAGCAAATCCTGGAAGGGCAGCGGTTCAATGCCCATCCTCTCCATCCTCTCGCACTGCTCCTCATAAAAGTATTCCAGCTCAAACATGGAGAGAACGCCGTCGCCATCGACGTCCATGCAGCGATACCAGTACTCTATGCTGCCGAGACAAATGGGAGACAGGTTGTCGGTGTTTGCGTTTCTGAGAGTGACCGCAAACTTGTAAAACAGATGGTGAGTCACGGATATCCGAGCAGCTGCGTCCTACCTGGTTGGGTTTTTCTTGTCTTCCTCAGATAAGAGGAACCAGACAAACTCAGCGTAGCTCATCCGGCCTTCTCTCTGCACGGCGTTGCCCCTGGAGACGAAACAGACAGAGCCGTTCGCATCGATCGCCACATTCGCGTTGTAGTAATCAGCTCCTCTGTGTGTTTTGACTCACCGGGTTACAGCACCGGAAAACAACCTGTCGATGATTCTGTTTGAGGATGCTGTCAAAAGGGTGAAAATAGTGGGAGGAAAAATGAACAAATGTGACTGGACACCTCATAAGAGAACGCTGTACTTAACTTCAAGTTGTTCTTACCGTGGTCATTGTATCTCGACAGGTCCTTGGGGTCAATGTAGAGGTCGTGGTCGGTGTCCAGCTCCCAGAACTTGCAGTAGATGACGTAGAAGTGTTCGTAGGAGAAGTAGTCGGTGATCTGGTTGATGTCGTCCTCTTCTTCCAGGAGGGCCAGAGTCTGCAGGAAGTTGCTCCGGCGAAGCTCTGTCATGGTGACGCGGCCCGTCCAGGAGCGGTTCACCACATAAAATATCCGCTGGATAACCTGTGGCAGGCAGAGAGGAAAGATGAGTAAATTCTCTGAAAACACACTATTTGTAAAATCTGAGTCATTAAAGTTCATTGACATGGTAAAACTGCAGATTCTTTAATTCTTTACAAAGTCAAAAACAATTAGAGGAAAACATTCAAAAATTGTGTAACATTAAGGAGCAAATGTATAAGTTAAGGGGAGAATCTCAGTTTAAAATATGCCAATACAGAACAACTAGAAAATATTTTTGTGTGTCAAACTGTGGAATCATTTGAATATTGAACTTAGACAATATCCACACATAAAACTGTTCAAATTGTTATGTAAGCATAACGCTGGATAAGATGAATATAATATATAATATTCAGTTATTGTTGGTGCTTTTGTTGCTGATGCTTATGATGTACGAGAATCTTTTAGGCAAACAGAGAATCAAATATCCATTAAATTACCCATTTGAAAGTGACAATTTTATTTGCTTTCACAGGGGAATTAATTTCAACAATGAAATGATGGGAATAATAATAAAATATTAAGCATCTACATAAATCTTTAATAGAAGAATAAATGCAAAAAAAAAAAATCATGTTGCTTTAAAGATGGTTCCCACTCCGCGTTGGACAGGAGATCAGCTCATAGTTTAAACCAGGGGTTCAGGTCACACTTAGCTCAACAAAGAGTGGGTCAGCAATCATTTCCTAGTAAATCAACCTCCCAGAGCTGCTAATGTCTTCTACAGAAGTGGATCAGCTGATGCACTAGAATGGTCTTAAAATGGACATGTGGCGGGCCGGGGGTCTCAGCTGCGGGCGGCTTCGTTTCCGTGATGTCACGGCACACCGACGCACTCGACGCAGCAACGCCTCGACTTCAGAGGCACGTGTTGCAGCTGCTGCAGTTAGCGGAGCTCCTTCTAATGTTACACAGCAGATGTTCACAGGAACGGCTCTGCTGGCAACGAAGGACAAGCTTGCTGGTATTAGAAACGCAAGTCACCAGATTTACTTCTTAAATTGTTGCTACATAAGTTTTCCTATAATAATTCAGACTGTTCCTGACTCAGTACTTAAGAATTTGTGGTCCTTAATGCTGATTTTAAAATACATTATGCTGAATTGCACTATGAATAAGTGGCAGATATTTTATCAATGGACAAAAAAAAAGAAGAAAAACAGGAAGAAATGGAGGAAGGACCTGAGAATTTGTCTAACAATCAGAAAGCTTTACGATAAAGCTTTCTGATTTAAAGAAAGATAAATCTTTCTTTAAAGTTATTTATTATTTAACTAAGAAATATAGTTAGTTAAATAATAAATAACTAATTTCTTATTTATAATAAATGAGTTATAAATAATAACTCATTATAAATGAGTTGTAAATTTAACTAAATAAATGAGTTATTATAAATGATAACTAGTTTATAATCTGAATAATAAATGAGTTATTATTCAGATTCACAATCTGAATAATAACTCATTTATCTTTCCATTATTTTGGTCATTTACCGTAGTAATGTAGCGCGAGTGGAATTCAGGGGCATCCTTCAAAAACGTGAGTCCAGGGTGTGTGTCCACAATGTCCTATAAACCAAGGATAAATGGTTACAGGAAGAAGAGACGTTTCATAATTTAAAGAAACACACCGCAGCACTAGGCCATGTAACAAACAAGAGTTTAGATGGCACCTACTTGGAGAAGAGGAATGAAGTCTTCCTGTTCCAAGTACGTAAGCCCAGGTTTAGATAGCAGATAAATAAACCTCGATGAATCATCATGGCAACTGTGTAGCAACCTGCAGAAGAGAAGACGGGAGTATGTTGGGGAGATCTGATTGCAGAACCTGAGGAGAGTCGAAATGTGGAGGATTCTGATAAAAAACAAAACAGAAGAACTAAAACGGGGCATCCTTACTTCCTCCATGTTGCAACAAATGAGTGAACCGACACAAAGCCTGTCCTCTCACCACCGGCAGCGTAGAACATGGCTGCCTTCCAGTAAAGCGGACATCCACACACCTGAACAGAGAAACAGACAAAACAGTCACTACAGTACAACAAAAAACATGCTTTTTGGCACAAAAAAAACAAGTTATAGAAATTGTTTAAAATAGAGTAGAGGTTGTGCATAATTGTTAAGTAGACAGAAAGAAAAATACAATATTTTAATCTGGCGAATATTCAGGATAACTTTAGCTGCAGGAAACAGGAAGTCTTTTACGGTATGTTTCCACGACCTAGAACAGCTGTAGGGCCTCCACAATGGCTCTTATGTCACCAAGAAAGGCAAAGAATATTAGGTTTTAAATTATTTCTTACTAAAAACAAAATGATTAAAAAGGCAATTTTCAATTTATTATGCAATTTCGCAGAATTTCCATAAAAGAATTACAATAATCATGCTAGAACTTACTTTTTTTTTGTTTACTGTTTTATTAGGTCATAAACTAACTGTTATTTTTTTTTCAAAATTTTCCATACAAGTGGAATTAAATACTTTTTTTTCTGGTAGAAATTCTACACCTGGTAGAAATTTGTTGACATGTTTTTGAAAGTGTTGTGTAGATTTCGCAACTCTAGACAATTTATATTTAGAAGAACCATGACCAAAATTGGCTTTTTGAGTTGTAAAAGTTGCTGACCCCTGACCTTAAAACAAAAATATTTTCCCTTTCTTCTTTGGAAAGTAGCTCAAGGTTTATCATACTGGATGAAGTATCTTTTTTTTTAAGTTGCTTTTTTCTTCCATAAAGCAGCATAACTTAAACCGCATTTAACTGCTGACCTTTGCTATCTTGCCCATCTCATATATGTCAGCCTTCTCCTCCTCGAACTCGGCGAAGGCCGTCTCTATGGCAGCGATGGTTGCGTCGTGGTTGGCAGTCGGGCCCAGGGCAGGGAGCCCACGAGGGTAGTAGAACCTGGGAATGTTAACGGCGGGAGGAGGGGGAGTGATGATCACCGGCGATGGAGGAGGGCTCGGCGAACGTGGCGTGGGGGGCGGAGACGCTGTGGTTGCGGGCGGCGCTGGAGGAGGTGTTCCTGGCTTCTTTTCCAGTTTGGGCTGGAGCTATGGAGATTAAGAGGAAACCAGGCATGGGGACAAAGGGTTAGGACTTTGTGCATGTCACATGTGGTGTTCATATTTTTGGATCTTTTTAGTGAAAAACTAGAGTCTTTGAAAAGTAACACCACATTGAGGCAGGAATTAGCTTCCTGAAGCAAAATCGTAGGTGGATCGTAAGAAAACACAACGACCTCAGGCCTGTGGCACACATGGAAAATCCCAGTGAATAATAACAAATATCCAACAAACGTGTTTGGCAATCAGTTAGTCACTGCAAAACATTTTAACTGTGGTGTTGGCAGGAACAGTTCCAAGTGGTGCAACACTGCAGAAGTCAACATGATGCATAGCAGACATTCCCTGACTGCAAATTCCCAAACTCCAAAAAAGCAATAGAAAACAGACAGCTGTTAAAATGAAGGTAATTTTCAGGAGCCAACGTGAAAACGCAGACCTGCACTAATCAGTCAAAAATTAGTCGGTCCTCCAGAGATTGGCACTCATGTGTGATGAGCAGGCCAAATACTGAAAAAAATTTATGTAATTAAATCAACTGATTGACTTATTAAATGGGTAAACCAAGAACTCCCATCATTTAAAACCCTGTAAATTCTAGACACTAACAGGTTTTGCACAAAAATCCGTGAGGGACGGCGGAGTCCCTGCTCGAAACTCCGTGAAAGAGGTGTACGGAGCCTCGTGCCGGTAGCCCTCTGAAAGGTTGTTTACATCGTTTTAAACTGTGTGATTGTGAGCATTAGTGGGAATAAAAACAGCAGTAGGTGTTTCGTTCCATTTAACACGGTAGGAGTGTAACAGGTAAACCTTTTATGGATGCAAACTCAACTAAAAACAACCTGTTTAGGATTGTATTTGAAACGTAATCAATTATAAATTTACTGATGAAACTTGACTTATTGTCGTGTTTTGATTATTGATTCAATGTTGCATTGTGTTTCTGTGTTTGAAACACAATGTAAAGCACTTTGAAATGCCTTGATGCTGAAATGTGCTATACAAATAAAATTTGATTGATTGATTTAGTGTATAAATGCAACACCACTTTTGAGTTCAATAAACACTACTTAAAAGTTAGAGAATATGTTGGAATTCCTTTGTTGTTTGGTACAACTTCTGTGTACATCTGTGAACATTTCAATATGAACAAGAGGAAAAAAAATGTACAGACTAATCTGACCGAGCCAATAGGTCCCCTAATTATTGGGTATCTATTGCCTCACAAGAGTTTAATCAAGAAAATCCATTTTATTCAGTGTTTGCCTGGCAAACTTAAGCAGAGCAGCTCCTAGGACAGCTTTATAGAAGATTTAATTTATGAGTAAAAGACCTAATTTACACTATGTCTTTTAGTCCTCATACTGGTGGTAAGAGAACATGTTGCACCAGGGTGGAATGAAAAGATACAGAGTTCACAGTGTTACTGACTCTCCTGCTTATGAAATCTCCAGGCAGACCTCAGTGGAGTCCTCTCTTGGGCCTCCGTCCCGTCTGTATTGAGCAGGACAGCTGGAGCTGTGCTTCCCTTCAAAGTGTTCATTCTATCGCTCTATTCCTGCAACCCCCTGCACTATAAATACACCACCAATACCTGTCTCAAAATAGCTTTGCCGTCCATGGCATGTAACTCTGTGTCTAAGAGCAACAAGACGCGATTACTGTATCTGTGTGTCTTTAATGCGCCACCAGGTCTGTCTTTTACGTGACGAACAAACATCACAAACATCACGGGTAGAAACCTGTCAGCTGTCCCCATGTCCCCATGTCCCCATGGATGACAGTCCAACCTCCATGCATTCTCTTTGCACTACCACACTTGCGTGGTGTTTAAGCTGACTGCTGAACCGACTGACCTGTTGCTGTTGGAAAGACTTGAGCCTCTTTTTGAACCGTGAGGGCAGGACAAAGTCACACCCCCTGGCCAGAAAAGCCAGCTCCCCCCTCAGGTCAGGGTCCCGCCGTAACGAAGCCTCTTTGTCCTCCTTGATCATCATGGTGGAGGCCGACGCTTGTTACTCCTCTATGAGATACGGCCACTGATGCGGCTACAGATGAAGAGGCTTGCCCAGAAATTAAACTACTTCCTGTAACTGTAACTGTAATGGAGGAGCTTACTCAGGAGCCAAAACAGCCATGCAATCCGTCAATATCTCCTTTGGCAACTACTTACACTTCAAAAAGCTATAGCCTATGCACTCCCCTTGACCAGACAAAGTTTAAAAGCTGCGTTCTGTAGAGCGGTATTCCATTAATGAATCTGAGTAAGGAGGCGTTCCTCAGGCGTCCCGTGCCACAAAAAGGTTCGAAGCAACATGGTAGCATGCTCCTTTATCTGCAGCCGCAACCCCAAAACACAGCTTCTGTCCTGGGTAGAAACCTGTCAGCTGTCCCCATGTCGGCTTTGGATGTGTGCATTAGATGTAGCCTGACTGGTGCCTGCTGCTCCAAGCTGGGCTCTGACAAGCTGCGGTGAGAAACATGAGCCATGTCGGGGTCTGGTAATGCACACGCGCGCGTGCACGAACATGCACCGAACTGTCTGTCCTGAGCGTTGGGGCGGTGGGTGGGTCAGGGGCTGCAAACATGTTGTATATCAGTGAGTTATGTTTTGCAGGAACTGGGTCCTCCTCAGTTCCTGCTCGGGACTAAAGTTAGCCAGTGGGAAGCTACAACTCAAAGTGATTGAAATAATTCTACAGCAGACAGGAAGCTTCTCTTTAAACTGTGGGATAAGTAAGCTGAAATATTTTCATAGACGTAATTCGAGATGAAGTGATGACTCAGCGGGAGAAGCAGCTGTCGAGAAAAAGTTTATTCCTCACAGGGAGAAGTTAAAAAGGGCCTTTAGATATTTAGCTGAACCTTTTGAATACCAAAATCTGCTCTCAGTTGTCACTTAAGCTGAAAATAATTTTTCTCTGTTAGGTAGTTGATGAATTAAACTACTATGTGAAATTGAACAGTCCACATTAGCATTCCTTTTTACTACATGCATCTTTTAGCATACTAAATTACCGGATACATTTACAATCACTCATGCATACCCTCACATATTTAGCTGAACTAATTGGCAAATTAAGCCTAATGTGTGTTAAGTCTCCTCTTTTGTTGCCCGCAAGTAGCGTGTCATGTTGAAAAAGTGCCAGGTTTCTTTATTCAGGATTACAAGAAGGCCTGTGAAAGCAGGTGGGAAACATGGCCTGAAACCCCATTGCTGTACTGCCTGATGTTCTCTCCAAAACCCGTTTTGGTGATGGAGAGTTGAGATTTAAAGTCCTGTAACTGAAGCTTGGCAACTAAGGATCAGTGAGAAAAAGCTGGACAGTAAGATCGATCTGTTTTTGGGTTCTAAAAGCTTTGCTCCTGCAACAAAATGCTGCGAGAGTGAAGGTGGGGAAAGATATTGCTGAAGCTCTGGAGAGGACAGACCTGATCCAGAGAAGCTACCAGAGTGACATGTTCACAGGAAGGGCTGCGGCCTAAAACCTCAGCTCTACAAAGATCTTTGAATGCTGGGTCAATGAAGGATGTTCAATGACTGACTTTAGAGATACAGGGATACAGGAAAGGGGGGGAGGGGTGACTAAAGCAAACATGTCAGACCATCTCACAATGGTGTGATACTGGAGCCTATCCCAACAGTGAATGGGACCAAGGCAAGAGGAATGTTTGACAAACGACCAAACAAAAGCTGTGTTTCCATTTCAAATGTGCGCAAAACTTACTCGATACTCTGCTAATGTCGAAAAAACACAATTTTGCAACTGCAGTATTTCCGTTAAATGGGAAAAGCAATCAAAATCACACACGAATAAGTTTGTTCCCGCAATAAGTCATTAAAAACATGCCTCACCATCATCGTCCTATCTCTCCAGTCCTCCTTTTCGTATTTTCCGTCAGTAGTAACATCAGGTTATGGATCACATGACTCGTGTGATGGGTAGAGTGTTTAAAATGCAGTTTTGTAAAAATACATTGATTTCAATATAGCTGAAAAATCACCTCCTCCTAGCTTTATTGGAAAACCTGATTTTTTCATAATTCCAATTTGAACACTTATATAGTCGATGTAAGTGCAGCTACTGACACCACTCTTCAGTGTGGAAGTTATTACTCAAATCATGAGTGAAAGCTATGTATTTTCAGTATCAGTGAGATTATTAAAAAAAATGTCATAAAAACAGAAAAGCTACTCAAAGATTCTAGACAAAATTGTTTGTGAAGAGGCTTGTCGGCTTCTGACTGGACTTATTTTGAATCTCGGTGTAATTCAGCGTTCACAATGGCACACATACTGACAATGACGTCCATTCAGGTTCCCAGGAAATTGGAAAAACAGAGCAACAGATCCACATCATCAGAAGTCCCCCACTTTACATAATGGGATTGTTAAACCCACCTTTCAGTCCAGTTAAAGTCTCTGAAAATCCAACATGTTTGTTTGTAATAGTAAGACAGATAAGGTTGTGTTTTTTTCTTGCAATGCTTCATCGATCTAAGGGTTGTTTTGGATGCTTGGTGACCAAAAAGAGGACTCTCTTTTCTGCACTTCTCTTATTGGGCATTGAATAAAAATGCTTTTCTCCTCCCTTATATTCATGTGGTGGCAAGACAAACACGGGGTCTCCTCCAGCCTAGTGGCGCGTTCATCTGTATCAGTTAAATTTATGATTATTAGGGGGAATGATCTCTGTATCGCCAGTCATTTTGGTAAAAATGTATTTAATTCCCCTAACTGAATTTTGAATTGTCACACGATTTCACCAGAGGTAACAGTAAAAAGCATCATTTGCTATTTTACTTGTAACCAAGTAAAATAGCAAATAATGCCATTTTAATGTTTTCAAAAAATGACAGACAGAAAAACTGTCTGTTAGTTGCCAATACAGTGACAAGGTGGCAAAAATGTATTTTCCTTAACTAAAGTAAAGATGGGAAGTCATTTAAGGCGATACTAATCTGAAGCCTTAATGAAGCGAGACAGGAGATTCTTCTGGACCTTTTCAATAAGTTCTTGTAGCAAACATAATTCAAACACATGGACAGCAACTGAATATGATAGCAGAGAAATTAAGGTCAAGTACAGACTGTTGTGCGGATCTCTTTCAGGGCAACACAAACTGGAAATCTAGCTCCCTCTAGTGATACAGAGGTTTATGTAGTTTTTGGACAGTAAGAACAAATATTTTTTTGTTTTTTTTTTATTTTGAAAATAAATTTAATATTTGATCTTAACTCACTTTCCAGAGTTTTATGTTATTATGTTTTTTAATGCCTTTTTTCTACCTGAAGGTGAAGGTTTCAATTCTCACAAGACTAATGGAGGAGTTGTGAGAGCGTGCTTATCTATGGAAATAAACCCAGAAAAATAAGTGAGTCACCTTGTGTTTTGGGTAACTCCCTGTACGCCATCCCGAATTCTTCGGAACAACTGGACGCCATACCGAAGCCAAGGTCGCATACCGATCCCACACACAGCTACACACACTCAAGCTTATTATCTTCTTTTCCTACCCTCGTCTGATTCTTATGTTGCAGCGGGAAACAGTGCGCAGCTCCTAATAAACTGCAAGTATGTTCCAGTATTCCCCTGATCCCTGTTTTATCACTAAATTATACCTCTAGCGCTTCTTGATCTCAACCTTATCAATTGCAGCAATGTGTCCATGAACTCGTTTATCTCTGTATAAAGCGATATGTGTGTGTATTTAACTGTGAGCCCCAACAGATGCCGCCAAGCAGCTGTGTGCTCTTTTCCTGTCTGACTGACAGATGGTGTAACCCAGCCTTCCCGGCCCCGCTCTGCCTGGGCCTGAGACCAGTTTAGCGGTGAAGACAGTGAGATCGGTGTGGGGAGTCCGATCCTTCAAACATCCAGGATTTAGTACTGTGCTGCGCTCAGGTGACATGAAAACAAACCCTGGCACAAATTGTTCCCTTTACGAAGGATGCAGAGAGCCGGTGAGTCGACGGCACATTGAGGAATGACTAAAGAGAAAAAGACACAAAAATTTCAAACGGAACTGATGTGTTTTACATTAGCCATTACCTTTTTGTTGCTCTTTGAAGAAATCAACTTGTGTTTGGGTTACTTTTGGCTCTTAAGGTTGTTAAGCTCTAGCTAAAACTGTCAAAGTCCAATTAGAGAAAAGCTACAATGGGACACAGCTCAGTGATTCATCCACTTAAGTTCTATTCAATTAATTTATTTAGTACTAATTTAAGAGATTTCCAACAAATGTTAACTCAAAGTAAAATGGTCAAGTATTACACTTATTTCAATCCAGTCATGTAGTAAGGTGAAAATTCTGTTACATACAGTCCATACATATTTAATGCAAGATGCGTTCCAAACTGTAACATTGAGTTTTGGTGTAGCTGTGTTTTAAAAAAAATAAATTAAAAAACACACACATACACATACACAGCCTTTTTCATGAGAAATTACATCATAGGAAGTATTCTTTTTCTTTTTAGCTAAAGTATCTGTGTGTCTATCTCCAAAACAACAAAGTGATTTTCAGTATTTGTGATGTCGATCACAAAGAAAGAGAGAGTGAGATACATTTTGTCAACTAAGTGGAACTGGGTTGAAATATGCTGCCGGCTGAGTTATCAACAAGTCATATCAAAACAGAGAGCAAAAATCCCAGTATGAGTCTAGCCCTGTGGCTGACTGCTGCACATAGAAACACGATTGAAGTAAAATGTGTTTATTAAAGTCTTCAGCTCAGGGGTGTCCAACTCTATTCTTCAGGAGTCAATGTTCCACATGTTTTAGATTTCCAACTATTTGCTGGATCAAATAAAAGGTTCATTAGCTGACTCCTGCAGAACTCATGATGCAATAAGCAGCTATTTAAATGGCAGTACTATGTAAGGTCAAGTTTTTTGAGCTTTATAGCATGTTATAATGTTACTCCCTCATCAAAAACATACCTGGATTCTTTCATGCATGTTTGAGAAATCTGCCATGGCAACCATTAAGTTGTGCAAAACGCCTGGGGATACCAAGAAGCATCTTCAAGGAGTTTCGTGGCTTACAAATTTCTGCCTCACAAAGCACTCGTCCCCCGTAACACTCCTATTCAGATCCTTCAGACTAGCCCGCATCAATTAGCAAACACTTGCTACTTTTTAGTGCAACGCTGGTAAAAACGTTGTTAAAGTATTAATTGTGATTTTTTTTTTTTATTGTACTTTGCTGATACTGAGGTACTAAAGCAAATGCTTCCCCCTGTGCAAACCTGAGGACGGAGAGAAAAGCAGAGGAAACAATAACTGAAGAGATAATGGAAGATTACTGGAGGAAAGACGGAAAGCAATCTGTGTTTTGAGTGCTAAACTTCCCAATTCTGTTCTATGCTCACCATTCAGACCCAATTCAATCCCACTACAACAGAAATAAATGAGTCACTAGCCTTCACGGCATTGATTATATAAGTACTGAATCGGAAGTATTGAGGAGTCAGCTGTCCAGCAATAACTGTCACCTAACTGTGGAACACACTTTGAGATGCACACATGTCGTCCTCAAGGACTTAATTAGTCCACACAAATTGTTCTGCGTGGGTCTGTGTGAGCATCCATGTATGTCTTGATGGATTCACTTAACTGGAACTGTTTATTCCCGTCTTTAAGAGCAGCCAAATAGTGTGAACATGACAGCTTCCTTAACACACACACCCCCAAAACCCACACACACACCCACTCACTATATGAAACCGGCTGTCCACTGAGTGTATATTTATCTGGGTGAGGTTAGCAACTGATTTCATATTTATTTCTGCTTCAGGCACCAGGCAGAGTTTACTCACATATGCATTCATTGACGGACGGACACAGGGCCGACAATGTCATGTACAAAATATCAGGAAAAGATGATGGATGTAATGGGAAGGCTTTAGTCATTAGATATAAAGCCAAGTTTCAAATATTAGAGGGACAAGAGGAAACCCAAAAAATTATGGGTAATCATAGTTAGGTTGCCTTTATTCAAGCCTTTTGAATTTAAGTTGAACTCAAAAGTTGACTCTTGAGCACAAACTTAACTAAAAAGCCTGGTTTTAGAGAGCTAGCCAAGTTCAAAATTATGTCAAACATGGACTGAGGCAGCATCAAAAATAGATGCTGAGCAAGAAAGCAAATTTACAACCAGTGTCATGGAGTGAACATCTGTTTCAGCTGGACGGACACAATATCCCGTTTAGGTCATTGAGCTCAAACCATCAACACATTGATGAAGTCCAAAAACATGATGGAAGTTTTTGTCCTGAAGAGAGTAAACCAGACTTTCAATCAATTATTTCTACAGCACTTCCCACAAACACAATGTTGGTGAGCAAAGTGCTTCACAAAATAAAGAGAGCAAGTCAAAAGGAAGAAACACAAACCAGATAAAACCAGATGTTTCGCACCATATTTAAATGAAACTTCTTTTAAAGTCTGTCAAAATAAAAAAAAAACTCGTCACTCTCGAGCTTTGATTTAAAGAGGCCAAGATCTTTTATAGGAGAACCAGTGGAAAGAAGAAGGCGCAACTGCAGAAAAGACAATATGGCGCAGTTTCAGTGCCAAAATTAAGACTGTTGCGCATCCAACGGTGGCTACTTTTTTGTTGCAGAAGGCTATATCCATACTGAAGCTGCTTACTGATCTGACTGATGATAGGCTGGCATTTGTATCTAAGCTACTAAAAACTGACATGAAGAGGCGAATATTTATGTAATCACTTATTTTATGTTAAATAATTGTAATTTTTTAGGAATCCGTTTTTGCTTTGACATTCAAGGGTTTATTTGTAGCTTTGTTGGCCAAAAAAAGACACATTTTGTACATTATGATGGATTCTTAAAAGCATTTAAAAGGGGGTGAACCATCCAAGGGACTGAATATTCTTTATAGGCACTCTAAGCTGTCTTACTGAAGAGGTCATATTGAGACAAAAAACCTTTTTTTGTCTGATACTAGTACACCAAAATATAGCAATAAGTTCCAATATTTATGTTTTGCTTGGAGGATGAAAGAAACATTGAGAAGATTTACAGACTATAAATATGTTCCATCGCAGGGATTGATCTTGCTACCTTGGATCAAAAATGAAGGAGGGAAAGCACAAGTTTTCTCAAAAATTGTGAGAATTTGCTCAGCTGTATATGATTATACTACAAAAAAAAAGTGCTCTGTTATTTCTGGATCCAACAGAGATTATTTCTTGGAGTTGTAAATTAAGTAAAATAAAATTAAGCTGGTAAAAAGTACAAATTTTATTATTTTCATTATATAAGTATAGCTCCACTTTCAATCTCGCTGGAGAGTGTGTATTATTTTGAATGCCAGCCAAACGTTTTTTTTTTTTTGTTTTTTTTGTTTTTTTATGGGATGTTATTTTTTTAGACCAAGAGCAAAATTACCTCTACTAAGTTTAAACCTAAACCTGATATGATGGGAAGCAGGTTACTATCCCATGTGTATCCATGTGATTGTGCAGCGACTCGCTTTGGACCAACACTGCCAAATGCCATCACCATGGTGATAACCCTTTCCCTGGATAGAGATGTGGGAGGAGTGCTCTCAGGGCTCCCATGCCAAGAATGGGAAACACAGTTCACTTCGCTGCTCTGATGTTCTTTATTTCCAGTCTCACTTCCTCTTGATGAGGAGCTGCAAGCACTCCCACAGCCCAGTTACCTTGGGAACCGCCCTCCCCTCCTCAAAGTCTGAAAGATTGAATCAGGTTCAAGTGCCGCTTCCGTGATAGATGAAGTGAATCAGTGCTATCCACGGTCTAGTTCACATCCGAATAAGAGGAAGACAACATGGGAGTAGTTAAAAACACAGCTGCTTCTGTCTGAGTGGCTGTTCTAGCATAATACGATTACCTCCTCAAACACCAAAACGGACCATGATGCAGGTTTTTATCCCATACCAAAGTACTCCACAGTTGCTGGAAATACATGAGCCTGAAAGGTGGAATCAAAGCATTCTCCAAGAAGCTCCATCATCAACTACAACCGCACATTTGTAAAAAGAAATAAACATTAGGCCTTGCTAAAGTCTTCATGCCCCTTAATTCTTCCCACATACAAAATTAGTGGCTTTTTTTCCCCCTTACAGTCTACACTACAGTAATTAATCATCCACTACTGTTTGTGGACCTGAGGTGTAAAATTTATGCTAAGTGAGTTTTGATGTTTCACATTACCTATTTAAAGTGCATCTCAGGATTCAAAGCAACTAATCCTACATAAGCAGTACTGCTGGATTACATGCTCTAGAGTTGTTGCTACAGTGTAGTTTCACACAGCTACCAGCAGAGAAAAGCAGCACCTTGCTTTTTTTATTGAAAAAGAATAAGACATCAATGATCCCAAGTCACATTCAATACCACAGCCTTTCAATGTTGTATTTAGATCCATCAAATCGAACTGAAACATGTTTCTGAAACAGTTCTGCTCTCTAGTTTTTATATACAGCAAACTCTTCATTTTAAATCACAGCAGATCTTTTTGTTTCAACACTGAAAAGACATTCTGCACTGTTTTCATCCATGCATGTAAAATCTGATTTAAAATTCCGCAACACTCAGGTCGTCCTGCAGGTGGTGCCAAAAATATCTTTTCATGTTGAAACTAAGCGTGAGCTTGCAGTTAGGCTTAAGTCGCACTAGAGGGCAGCAGAACTCTGTTATTACCACCTAGCAGCGAGAATGGAAATGACGCCGAAGGTTCTGACCCCCTTTTGGCTTTATATTCTCATCGACTCACTTTGGTAAATTAGATATGACTTGTATTTGCATCAACATAGCAACAGCATGCAGAACTACCACTGATAACTTATGTTAAAAGCAAAAGAGATGTTGATTAAGGTTGAAACTTTGTATTTGTATATGTTATTCACATTAAGTTATATTGGAGGTTACCAAGTTAAGACATGTTTTCTAAGCATAAATCCTGGTATGGATTCTGGTGAGAGCATCTCATCAGCGAGGACGAACACCCCTGGCTTAGTTTGGGCGGAGCTGATCTAGGTTCAAAGAGAGACGGATAAATACGTAGGATGGAAGTTGATGGGTGGAGGAGTGGGTAACACCCAAGCCTTTTACAGAGCCATGATGTTCTGGATCACTGGCAAGCTCTTTAACAGGGAAACAAAGATCCCTGAGCACACACAGGCCAGTACACACCCATCCCCAACACAGTGGTGCCGATTTAAAGCTAAAAAAAAACATTCAGCCTGAGTCTGATCTCCCATGGTGCCGTGATTCTGCAAGGGGGAATCCCAGTCAGCCAATTGCATTGCACAACTTATATTCTGGGATGAGGGAGTGCTTCCTCCTTACTTCTACTCATAAACATGTTGTGGTGGTTTCCACAGCAACCCGGGGGAAGCTGAGGGTGTTACGCAGTTGTGACTCCCTCCGCTGACTTTTCAGATGAAAAACTACGTGCACAAAAAAGACTGCGCACACACACTCATACTTGAGAGGCGCACATCACACTAAGAACAGTTGGATGACATCCAAGTGTTCACTGTGAGTGGAGAATTGCGGGGTAGCCTCAATGAGCGTGTGCACATAACAATAAATCAGAGAAACATGGAGGTAACTAAACCATTCCTATGCAGTGCCTTGCAAAAGTATCAATGCTGCTTGAATTTGCATTTATTACGGTGACCACAAACTTTAGTGTATTTTTTAGCTAAAATGTTAGTCTGTACATGTCTGTTGCTGGGGTAGACATAACCCAAAAGACTTGCAGCTGTATTTGCAAAAAAAAACAACCTCAATAATTCTACGGTGTATTGACTTGCTTTTTAGATTTTTATTTGTAAATCTTTTCAAAAACCACGTTCATTCCTTCTCACAAACGTGCACAAGTTGTGTAACATCAAATACTACAAAAATACACACAATGGGTTTGGATGCATTTTACAAGCCCCTATGTATGCGTGATCACTTGGATGCATGTATTGTGGTGAAGGTCCCATTGTTCAGGCTGACCTGGGAGTCTATTGGAACCATTCTTACTTACAACAATCCAAACCTCCCTGGCTGAAAGTATATCGAGTGTGTAACTAAAAGTGCACGCATTCATCCATGTACTCACACCTAGGTCAAAACGAGCAACTTTCCACGCTTGGCCAAAGTTCCTGCTGTGACCTTATTTCCTGTGGTAGCGGCCAAGGAATGATGTCACCCTCTGCAGACCCAAAATCAACAACTGCACAATGCAGGGCCCACCGGCAAGAATCGTTTCCCCCCAGGTGCTGCAATTTGAGTTACTCCATCTTTCTGTCGTCTTTTTCTAATACCCATGATTTTTTATTTTTTTTTCCATTTCTTAGCCAGGAACTCAAATAAAAATAATTTTATTTCTCCTCTTGTCACAAACATTTATTCTATTTACTCTTTTGTCCTCTTAATTCTTCCTCCTTGTTGCTCCTTTTACTATTTGTTTAACTGCCTAAACCAAAACATTTTATACTTTTTTTTTTTTTTTCACAGAACGGTTAATTGCTCTCTTGTCCTGACTAAAAAATGTGAGCAGTAAAATTTTAACGCATGAATATACTTCTAGTTAAATCCTAATGTAGCTTTAGCTGCATGCTTACTCTCATCCAGCCAGAGCACCTGTGTACTGTCATTTTTTTTATGCTTATGATCTTAAAGTAAAGAGTGGATCAACCTTCAAATAAAGTACTGAAGGAAGGTCTTTACCGCTAAGCAAATGCAAAACAAAAAGATTTTCATGGGGTTGGAAAATCTGAAAGAAATAACAATGAAAATAAGAATGTATTTTTATGTTCATGGGAGGACCAGGCAGGCTAGAATGGTTATGAAAAATAGTTGCAGTCTGCCTAAATAAGTGCAAATAGCAATTTCGTGATACCCGTAAGAGCTCTGCTGGTTCTGATGGCAGTTATTATAGTGAAGCAATTATTTAACTTGCAATAATTGTGCTTTCAGCAAAGTGAAAATTGTTTGACCATATAAAAACAAACAGCTAAGGGCAAACCTTCAATTTAAGCTTATTATTGCCTGGGTAGCCATTTCTCTTTTATCCTTATAGTTTTACACCTAAATGCAATGTATTTTTCAGAGAAGGTCATTCTAAATGTTTTCATTCTCTAATATCTTGCTTAGTGCGCTTGTACATGTTTACCACTTTCCGCACATTCAGAAAGAACGGTTAGCCAACTAGTGCTATTTTGGAACAGCAACCACGTCCCAAACAGTTGGCGTAACCACTCGAACCACCAGAGAGTTAATAAAGCCATCAGCCTGGCAGCTCTCGATGCCGCCGGGGGCCTAAGTGTGTCTGTAAATTATGTCACCATTCGGAGAGCAGAAACAAAAACATGTCAGACTTCAGCCTCTTATTTTTGGAAGAGAAAGAGGCTGCTGACATGATGAACCTCGACTCGCGGCGTTACTGCAGCCACGTCTCTAAGCTCCGGATGCGGCCTTGCCTTTGAGTAAGATCGGCTGGCATCCTTGTCGTTATGGAGATTAACGGGTATTTTCTGACTGGATGCAAAAAAATAAAACTAAAGCCCTGCAGTAGGTATGTGCCGTTAAGAGATTCTCAGATAGCCAAAAGCAAAAGGATATCATGGAACGTAGCAATTATAACTGATGCTATAATATCGCATATCGACTATTGCAGTTGTAATAAAGTTAACCATCAAATTCATTTGTTTTATTTTAGTTTTGATAAATGCACCCATGAAAAAAAGAAATAATAAATTACCATTAAATTAATACTTGTTCTAGTACTAATGCAGACTATCACTCCATTTCACCATTTTGCTCTTCAGGGTAAGACAAGTTTACTGTAGCAAGCTAATATTAGCTGGTTTGTCAGTCAGGCTGTCTGCTCGGGAAGAACCTGCAGGCATGCTGCTAAGAACTTGCCAACTGTCATGTTATGTTAATAATATAAGACTGATGTTTGCACTCTTTAATTTTCATGTTTTTTTTTTTGTTTTTTTACAATTAAATCCATTTCTAAATAACAAAATGTGTAGAGGTTTTTTTTGTTGTTTTTTGAAGGCTTCTTTCAGTCAGCTGACAGTCAATATGTAGCAACAGGTGGAGGAAGGACGTGAAGGATTACTCAAGTCTCAAACTGTTTTTCATCAACAGTATCCAGATTGCCTAAAACACGTTAAGAGTTCAAATATTTTATTATATTAAACACAGACTTTAAACAATTGTCTATTAATCTTTTAAGATTTAATGTAGCTTTCCAATACTGTTTTGAATTTCTTTAACCTATTATATTAAATTTATCAAATATACTACTACTCTATATGAAAGGTAAATGTAAATTTACCTATAAAAGGAAAGAAAATAGAGATCAACACTCGTCAATTCAAAATTTCTGAATAAATCAAAAGGGTTTTATGTTGTCTTTGTAATGACATGGGTAACATCTAATCCATGCCTTCAAATGTGTTTCTAGAATAAGGAGAAGAGTGCTACAGTTCAAGTCGATGCAGTGTATGAAGTTTGGGATGCTTTCTTCTTTTAACGTCAATAAATTCTGCGATAAAATTTTAAATCCATATCGCCTAGAATGCACCAAAAAATATGAGCCTCCAGAGCATCAGCTGTCGGTGCAAGTAGCTTATGTATTTGCTTTTACTTCCCATCAAGTGAGATACAAAATTTTATTTATGAGACTCAAGACTCAGATGAAGAGTCTAAGTCAAGTCTGAAGTCTTTGTTTTTGAGACTTAAGTGAGTCTCTAGTCCAAATCTGAAACTCGAGTGGCTTGATCGTTGCTGAGCAATATTAGCATGATTTCCAGAGTGCCTGTCTTGGTGTTGGGTGTCTAGGAGCTATTCTCAAACTCAGATGTGACATACAGTAGCAGTGGATCGTCTTACTGATGAGACAACACACACACAGAGACATGTTTTCGTAGGACATCAGTCTACGACAACTGAGACTCATTCATCTGTAGATCTTCTTCTTGCATTTGCCCTTGCATTTCCACAAACATGCCTCCTTATAGAGCTGAAAAATTCATAATAAACTTGTGTTGACTTACAAATCGTCACACACACACCACACACAGGTCCATTTACACTGTGGCGACAGTAAGTCTGTTAGCGGGATGCCATAGTACAGAGGGGTGGACAGATTTAGGTCTGCCTAGCACCTAGTTCAGCCGGGGGCTGGTGGTGGGATAGGGAGGGGATACAGGGTAACGACACCATTAACACTCAACGTGCCAACAGCCCCAACCTCCCTCCACCAACTCCAGGCAGGCTCCAATCGCCACGTCTCATTAGGTTTCTCTGCCCTGCACACAGCAACAACTGTTATTCAACTCTCCCAAAATACCAGAGCGACCAATCACAGGGCGGCGAGAGAAGTTGCGGTGAACATAGACTTATTGCCTCACTGCAGGTAAAAGAAGGACACTAAGGAGATCAACGCAACCTGCAAGCTATTAAAAAGAAATCTGAGAATGCATGAAGCATCGGAGGCAGAGAAGCAGAAAGAAAACAAAAAATGAAGAGGAAGCAAAATCAACTGGGAAGACTTGACAATGAAGGCCGAAAGAGATTGCGTAATGATGTGTTTGTTTGGTGTTTTGTCAGTTCTGCTCCAACAGGGCCAGCTACCATGGTAACCTCATATGTAGGTGCCCTACATATCAGCAGGGCATAAGGTTACAGAGCTCGGCATATAAACACATGCAAACATCAGTGGGAGCCTTTTTAGGACTAAATGGGAGAGGATGAAAAAATTTTAAAAAGAAAGAAACATGACAATAGAAATTATTTGAAGGAGTGTGGATGTGGAAATGTGAGCATGTCTGTCCCACGTAATTCTTTAAATCCATAATGTGCTGTTAAATATCCACATCACAGACAGGTGGAGGCAACCCTTTTTTCTGAGATTAGACACTGCGATGTTGGTACCCACTGTGGTGCACATGCACACACACACACATGCGAATAACATGCTCCAGTTCCCTCCTTCACAGCCCTAAATTACTTTTAAATATTCCCCAGCGAAGAAAGCAAAGTACACACACAGCCTCCACACACACACACACTGATAGAACAAAACACATAGAGAAAAAGTCAACAGAGGAAGAGCGTCTCTTAAAACAATGAGCTGTTCTGTTCCACAATTCAGAGTTTCAGCCTTTATTATTCAGGCACAGACTCTGAAACCGAATCAGCACACTCATCACACTTAATTACACTCTTCATTCAGCACCGTCACTCAGAGAAGCTGCATCCCTAACACTTTGAAAGGCAGTTGTTTATGGGGGGATTTTTCTGCCATAATCCAAGAGCACTTATTTTCAGTCTGAAAGCAGGATTTCATATCTTTTGTTCTCAAAACTTTTTGTACTTTTGCTTACATTTTTACTTTGAAAGCAGGACTTCACATCTTTCTTCTCAAAACTTGTAATAATTGTACTCAAAGCTTATCCTCGCACTCAGACTTAGTTTCTGTTCGACTCTCTGCTCGCTTACAAACACAGAACTGCCATTTGGCACAGTCGACTTACAACCTCTCAGCCGTTGTACTGGGTGCGTTTGTTTCCTTCTAGCGGGTGTGCCTGTGTGGCTACTATCCATTGAAGCAACCTGCGCTACCCATTGGATGTAGGGAGAAACATCAACGTCAGCTTTCTGCTCCGTAGTACACTAAATATTCACCAGTATTGTGCTACTGATCTGATCTGATATTGTTCACCCAGCCAAAGACAACATACTTGAGTTCACAGGGAGTCCTTCCCTGCCCCAGATGTCCTTCAAAGCCTTCAAAGTGGCACCCAGCTAAGGATCAGCATTATCAGTGTTTAACTAATTGCAAAGACCTGCAGTGATGTTGTCTTCCTGACAATGTGCACCACCATATGAGTGATAAATAAAACATCTTGAGAATGTTGGTTATAATGGGCATATTTTTTAATAAATCTGTAAGATTTATTGGGCTTCAAAGGGTTGTAATATAGTTGCTTGACTATACATCTTCATAAAGCAGTGAATGTAAGTATCTTTGGTTAATTCGTTGACAGTGCATTTGTGTCTGTGGGTTACTTACCCTGATGACCTCTGGAGTCTGCTGGATGAGAAGGGTAGAACCAGTGTTTGTCGAAGCCAAGGGTTCACCATCAGCAATGACGGCATCTTCTGTGGCTGATATGGCAACAGAAGATGGTTCTTCTACAGAGACTGCAGGTGCAGGTTCATCTTCAAGGGTGCAATCCTGAAGGTTTCCAGCTGTATAAGCTCCAGAAGCAGGAGGGGATTCTGAACGAACCTCGACCGTAGGAGTTTCAGTAGTTTCATCTGGCACTGACTTAGACAAATTTTCTGGATCAGCATCTGATGTAGTTCTAGGTTCAGATTCAACTGCAGCATTGCACGCCACTTCAGATGCTGCACTTATAAAAGCTAATGCAGATAAAACCTTGGGCGGATTTTCCTGAGTGTGGTTTGAGGCCACAGGTTGGACTATAGCTGTGTGCGTGGAGGGAGCAGTGGGGACTACCGGTGGGGTTGTGTTGTCTGGTGTTTCGGCCCTACCGGCAGTGACCAGTGTATCCTGCAGGAGCCTCATCACCTCCTTCTCCTTTCCAACTTTTCTCTCCGCACTATCTGAACTCCCTGCCCCAGAGTCAACAAGTTCCTGGGCAAAACTTTCAATGCTCTCAAGAATTCTCAACAACAGTGCCCCATCCTCTTCATCTCCAGTGCCAGGTTCACTGTTCTCTCCCTGAGGAGGAGTGGGGCTTTGGGTCACCCTGGAGTTAACGCCATTCATGGCCAGGTGGCTGGCTGGTTTTTGAACCTGGTATTGAGCCATTCTGGCTTGAGTAAGAGACTCATTGGAGATAACAGCTTGTGCTCCTCCTCTCTTCCTGGTCTTAGCAGGAAGTGGAGGCTCTGTGGTTCTAGGATGGCTCATACTCTGAGAGAGATTCTCCAAGTCCATCAGTAGCTTATCAATGTCATCATTTCTGTGTGAAGTAGCTTTGGGTGTTGAGACTGTTAAAGAGGTGGAGGAAGGCCAAGTGGGAATGTAGCCAGAGCTTCCTGGCAAATGATGTGAAGAGTTATTAGTTGTGTTAGATTGGGATAAGTGCAGTTGTTGCCCCGTGATAGTTCCATTTTTGTTCTGGGTATTGTTAATCCCTCTGGTTGGCATGTGTGTCAGCTGTGAGATATGATCAGCAGTCTTTCCGATTTCTGCCTCCTCTTCCTCGATATATAGCGCTTCCATGGGTGATGTCGGGGGAGTGTGTGTGAATGATGATGTAGGAGAGTTTCGAAGAAGGGAGGGTGAGTGTGTTGGAGAAGAACTAGAAGGCGAACATGTTACAGGTGGAGGAGATAGAGTGTGTTGGGTGGTCAAAGAAGCATGTAGTCCATTGGTAAGTGAGGTACCCTTTGGCGAAACTGAACTCTGGACTGATTTGGTATGGGTGGAATCTGATTTTAATAATGTGGACGAAGGTGAAGCTGACGAAGGAGCAGAAGTTGTTGAGTGTAAAAATTTCTTGGATATGGGAGGTGACTGCACAACGTCTTCATAGCGGGGAGGTTGTTCATTGCCAAAGATGGGAGAAAAGGGTCCCTGTTGGATGGAGTGAATAGTGTTGATCAATTCAGCGAGATCACTATGCCCACTTCCAGGTGTGCCTTGACCACCCTGCCCCGTGCCTCCCAAACTTCCAACCCCTTCCAACTCTAAAGGAAGTCTCTTAAGATAGGAGCTGAGTCGGGTCATCACAGCCCGATAAACACTGTCAGGATTTGTTCCTCCATCCTCTGGCCCTCCACCTGCCTTGCGCCTGATGCATTGTTTGATGATGTCAGTGCATTTCTTTAGGTCTTCAGAACATTTAAGCAGGATGTCAAGGCAGGCACGGATGTCCTCACCACCTGCCCCCCCACTGCCAGCCTCTGCCCTTGTCTTCTCTAGCAGTCGGGCAATTAGGTTCTCCTCTCCAAGGGTGGTGCGGTACAGTGATGCCACGGTATTTAGACTCTGGTCCAGTGATCCAATACTTGAAAGGCTGCTTGTTGAGCCATTACCCACTTTTGTGGTGGCTGACAGAGAACCAGAGCTCCCCTTTAACTTTGCTTCTTCTGCTCCATTTCCTTTCCCTAGCATAAATGGTGGCACATTTTCATCATTAGAAGTAATTATTCCATTTGTCATACTATTAGTTGCTGTGTTTGCTGTAAGACTGGAGCTGAAGTGGCCATAGATGATCTCCAGGTCAGTTGAGCGACGACTAAATGAGTCAGGGCGTACTTTACGACCTTTGCGGAGAGTAACGTGACTAGAGGAGGACAGGCGGAGCTTGTCAAAAGAAAATTCTTTGAGCTTGCCGCTGGCCAGGTTAATGGCCTCTTCAGTAATGTCCTTCAAGCTGCCAGAGCAGCTCAGGTTGCCAATAGATCCTGTGCCACTTGAGGTCTTTTTACCCCGCCATGTGGGGCTGACTTCCCCTAAAGACAAATTGTCACTGCTGCCCGCCCTCTCCAGACCACCGTTATGAACAGTATCCATGGAAATACAAAGTTTATTATGGTTAGGAAGGTGCGGAGAGATCATGTTACGGGGTTGTATGGGCGAGCTGTTGAAGTCATTGAATGTGGCATCAGGGGCAACAAGAAACTCAGAACACGTGCCACGGTGTGCAACGGTGCAGTCTAAACCTTGGGACAGCGCCCCGCATGGCCCTGCACAGTAGTGCACAGCTTGGGAGTGAGCACGTCGGTCCACCACCACGCTGTTGTAGCAGCTCACACTGCTTACAACGACACGATAGGCTGCTGCCATGGTGGCCAATTTTTTTTCAGAACATAAGACGGTCAAAGGTAATAAAATTTACAACAAACCAGAGACGTGTAACAAAGTTTCATAAAAGATCCTCTTGTTAATAATTTTCAGTTTTAAAAAGTAACACATACATGTTCAATGGCTGAATGTCGAAATATTGCGTCTTTGATCTGATTCGTGTCATTGTCAACAGACATAATACTAACACAAAATATGAATAATTAATACCAGAAAAGGAAGACATATCAAAACTTTCAGAGTTAAAATATGTTCATGATTTCAAAGCTGCTGGTTTCAAAGGCTTTGATTGTATTTTTTTTTTTTTTTTTTTTTGGAAGGGCAAAGACTTCTTGTCTGAGATTCCTGGTTCTCTTAATAACAGCTGTAAGGTCCCGCCTCTCTTAACAGGCGCATTCTCCTTTTGGTCTCCTGCAGCAGCTCATTAGCCACTAATGACTACCAGGGAGGAGGGTGACAAGAGAACATCCAGGAGGGTTATCACAAATACCTCCACAGAACAGCCCCAGAGGTCTCATTCAAGGCCAGGAAGGCTTTACGCTGCTCTGGCCCGTACCCATGTACAGGGAAATGGCATGTAGAGAGAGAGATCCCATTTTCTCTGCAAGACTGAAGAACACTTGCTGACTCCAACACAGCTGCAAAATAGCAGGGGACTGGCCAGAGACTCCGTCTGCTCTCTATGATGGGGCGCCTTAAGATCCCTCACTCTTGTACGCTCTTTCAAGCCCTCATGCTGTCAGCCATGTGTTCGAACGAGTATGCGCATCTGACTGCAGGACACCACCTGTGAGACAGCAAAGGATAGCAGGGAGAGAAGATGAGAAAGAAGGAAAGTGAAAGCAGGGGAAAAAATGTGTCATTCAGAGAGATACCAAAAAGTTCACAGTAAGCATATTTGAGTGTCTCTGTGTATCATCAACACAAACCATCATCACATATGATACATTACTGACAATGTATATTTTTATGTCTGCTTTGATAATGTCACTGGCCAGGTGCAAGATTCAGGACAGATGAAGCATCACAATAGAGCAGTTTTAAATCTGTGCATAAATTGTCAGAGCCATAGAGACAAGGCAGGATTACTGATTACTGGTGAATTTGGATTTTGAGCAAGTCAGATGAATTTGCATTATATTACTTATAGCACTTTGCTTGTTTGCATGCCAGACGCCCTTTGAGCACAACATTTTTATACACAGCAAACACTTCACTGTGTGCATCATAAAGACTATTAAAAACATTTTACCTAGTTATGTACTGCATATCGTATCATTTTCACATAATTTACTGTAATTATTGCACATCATAAGCTTTTCTAATGGGGTTTTTAAAGGTCCTTTGGCAAATCTCTGAGACCTTCTTGGAACAGATGTATTTACTCTGAGATTGAGATAAGGTGGAGTTTATATGCTAGGGTATCAGAGTCAAGGTGACTGATTTTAATTTGTAGATTTTTTTTTCTTTTATTTGACAATTATACACTACTATGGATTTGTCTATTGAACAAAATGCAATCAAAATATACATTTATTGTTATAACATCACAAAATATGAAAAAGTTAATCATCTACATATATATATATGTTTATATGTAAAAAAAAATTTTTCCCCCAACAGCTGTTCTCCACCAAATGTAACATAGCAAGACATATTTCCAAATTTAGGCATACCCATTGTGGAAAAACTGACATGACTGCAGCAGTCAAAAGAAGTGAAACATTATGTAAATACCTGCATCATGCCAAAAAAACAAACTGACTGAGCTTGACACGAGGCACTCTGCCCCATAAGTCTGCAAGCTCCATGACTTCCTTCAGACCTTATAGCACAGTTAAATGATCATGTGGCAATTTTAAATCAGAGACGAAGTAAATATTTAAGTAAAATAAAGAATTGGTCGTTCAGTTTTCAATGGTCATGCTTTGTCTTTGTCTGACAAAAGGATTAAAACTTCACACCAATAAAGGTGAACCACTACAGGCCAGACATGCTGGGAGACCTCCCATGATGCACTGTGACTAAGTCCACTCTGCTGTTTTGGTGATTTATCCTCTCTGTCTTCTGTCTGCTTTTACTTCTGTGCAGAGATCACTCTCCTTTAAGCAAAACGTCCCCCCACATTATTCTGTGTTTTTTTGCTTCTGCTGAGTTTTTCACTCCTTCCTGTCCGTCCAGGAGCAGAACAAATATCTCACAGGAGTACGGCATTATTTACGGCATTATTAGCAATAATACTTGACATTTACAAGTTTGTTGGCAAAGATTTGGGAAGAAGGACTTTGAGAATTACTATGTATAATATATATATATATGGTCAAGGTTATTGGAAGCTAAAGAGCATCTGTTTTGGAACATTCAAGACATTTAGGACACAGTTACCAAGACAAAATGTTAAAAAGAGACTTGTAGTTAAAAAAAAAATACTGTAGTCCGCAGTAGATTGTCTGCACCTAAAAAATAGCAACTGGGTTTGTGTAGAAGACAAGATCCCTTATCTACCTTTCATGCCTTTTCCTGTCTGTCCACAAACACACACACACGCGCACGCACACGCACGCACACACACGCACACACACGCACACCCACCCCTGCAACAGCTTGAGGCTGTTGAATCAGACTCTTCAGCAGGAAACTGCACTTCCTGGCAAGCTGCACCTAAAATGTGGATGGTCAGAAATAGACTGTTGTAGGGTGGTAATCACACAGACGGGTCCATGCAAACAGCTCCTCTCACACTCCTTCCGCCTCGCTGTGCACACTCTAAATATCTGTGTGTAAGTCTTGGTAAATGACAGCTTCCCAAACTGATTCTGAGCATGTAAACAAACCACACTGGTGTTTATAACCCACAAAGACCTCTATGGGTACATGTCTGTCTGTGCTTACGCCCACCTATGGGTGTCGATGAAAGCCTCCATGACGCCTATTACATTAGAAAAGCTCAAATCAGCTCACATACAAATCAGCTTTAGTAGATTAAGTCATTGGCACATTAGCTAAAAATAAATGGTGGTATCAGCTTTCAGCTGAATGTCAACATCATAGAAAAAACATTGCTTCTTGCTAAATCCACATTGGACAACTCTTCTCGTAACCATGGTAACCAACTTGCTTCAAGTTCAGAAACAGTAGGTGCCTAGTTTTAATGCTAAATATGCAAATTCATGTTAAAGAAGTCTGTTTTCTAAGTGAAACTACATTTACTGTCCACTTTAATAGTGACACTCAAAGAACTAGGGCAGTTTTGAGGGGGAAAAGGGGATCCAACCCAGTACCACAACACAGTGGTGTACCTAGAGTGGCTTGAGAGTGTTTACAGTATTTAGCCATTGGCCAGTGGCTGATATCAAGGTGCACCAAGATTTTAAACTGTTACGGTTTTAGAAATTAGAAAAAAAAAAATCTTTTAAACTATTCCTGCAGTTTAAAACCTTTTCAATGGAATGCCAGAAAAGTGTCGGAGTGACCAAGATTTTCCTCCAGTTACATGGAGCACAGAGTAACAGAGTTTTCCCACTTTTGTCCCCTGCTGTGCACTACTGATCAGCTGGATGAAAAAAATGTGATTTGTTTTAGGGTATAAAATGAAGACTGTTAATCCCTCATAAAACTACGGTTGGAAAGCTACAAGCTTGCTAGTCGACTATTTTCAACTAAAGCAATGACATAGTTCATTTGTTTGATTTTTTAAAATTTTCTAACACTTTGCTGCAGTACAACTGTGAACCTTTTGCTAAATCGATCCATTCCTAATGCTATTTAGAAATTAATTCTTGTTATTGCATCTTACTTCCTCATTCCCTTTTCCTTCATCGGGCTTTAAAGTCGTTCTGCATGTGTGGAGGAAGGAAGTATTAAATCACCAAAAGCCATTTCAGTCACACCCCTCTAATAGTGCCACACAAGTGTCTCTTTGTGTGTGAACAACAGCAAACATGAACAAAAAGAAGCGGTATATCTGAGATACTTCACTAAATTGTGAATGCTATTTGCAGTGCACATGGACGTGCATTAGTGTCTATTATAGCAAAGAGTGGAAAGGCTGCCGAGAAGAAATAGGTCTATGTGAACACGACCATAACAGAAACCACAAACATACCCTCAGGGAGCTGGAACAGGCCTGTGCAAGCACAGTCTTTACATGCAGGTACACATGAACACACACACTCTTGCCTGCAAAGTCATGTGGATACTAAGAACTAGAACTAGATAATAGAGAAAGAAATGCAATGCAAGTACTAAAGGGGTTGGAATTATTCATACGGGATCAAAAATATGCCACTGCTTAAATGTCTCTGAGTTGCATCCTGACAATATGTTTTTGTAACCATCAACAGTGGCTTGCCATTAGTTTTGGCAGGATATTTGCAAAAATTGGTAGATCTAGATGAAATTAGTTCATTTTTCAAAAAATAAATAAATACATAATAATTAAAATAGCCTATTTTATTCATTCAAAAATGTGTTGTGATGTGTATCTGGGGTTATTGACCTGAAGATGTTAAGATTTATTTATTTTTTGTGCTATTTTACTAACTTTGTCCAATGCACCGATGAGAGCAAATACACCCATGGTTTAAGGTTGATAAATAAAAAGCTGAAAGTGTTTCTCATGACTCCTCTAAACCTACTACATGTCAACTTTGCATAATTTTCTTTGTCTGGTCATTAAACAGAAAACCAGCGTTAAATTTCATATGAGCTGCGGGGTCTTGATTTTGGAGTCGATCATAACCTAAAACTGAGTTCTCCTGAAATTGTCATTTGCTAAATCTACTTGTTCCGCATTGCAGTCGCCGAGGAGTCGAACTGCCTGGGTGGTTCACAGAGAATGGCCCAAAAAAGGAGAAAATATTCAGGGAACCAGTTGTGCGAACACAAATGCCTTGTTGTTGTCAGAGGAGAATAGGGACGGTGGTTTGAGATGACAGAAAGGCAGCATTTGCTGTAATAACCACATAATCTCTGAACAGGTTGAACCTTGAGGCAGGTGAATTATGGCAGGAGCAGCAGACCACATTAGGAGCCACGGTTGTCAGCTAGCAACAGGAAACTGAGGCTATAATTCACACTGGATCACAAAAGTTGGACAGGTAAAACAGAAATATCTTCAATTAGAAATATCTCTAGCAAAGATACACATTTCAGTAATAAAAATTCCCACCTCATCCTCCATCTCCATTGCTTTCTCACATCCTTTGATCTTTACAAATGCTGTTCTGACCCAGTTCTCTGCTTCTTTCTGAGATCTCACCATGAATGATTTACTCAGGCTACTACGAATCTTGAATACAGAGACAAGTGCACTTCTTATCTTGGTCCTTCCATCAGCTTTCCATCAATCAAACCCAACTGCCATTTCCTGGCACCAAGGAAAAAAGGGGCTGACAGAGATGCATCCTGGCAGTAGTGATGTATCCTTGTCAAGAATAGGTCAGGTTTCAGTTCTCCTTATTCTCCGTCAGCTGTAGAAAGACAAGTTGAACTAGAGGGCAGAGAGATGGACTGGGTAAGAATGAGGCCATCGATGCTCTTCATCATGCTTCACAATAACAGAAAATAAGAAAACTGCAAGTTTTAAATGTCAAGGCCATTTGTTTTTTTTTTAAGTAGGGGAGTTTTATTAAAAAAAAAACCTCCCCCACTTATTAAAACGCCATTGCCAGGTTCCACTAAAGATGAGTTACTATGCATACCAGATGTCTGTGGACAAGCCAAAACACAAGTCTAATAGAGGCCTAAGCTGACACAAGGACCCAAAATCTAACCCAGTGCCCCATTACGCCTTTCCTTTTCTCTCTTAGGGCTAGTTTAGGTTTTCACAGGACTCAAGGAGATCCAAACAGGTCAGATCTGTGGAAGCTTGCTGAGCGCATAGGCCATTCTGTGCAGGATTGAGGCTGGAGACGTGTGAATCTGGCAGCCACTTGAGGGAGTTTTCTTGTTATGTCTGCCAGAAATATTGTCTGGAAGAAACCCAGGCTGACAGCACAAATCACTGCACTCTGGAGATACAGAGACATTAAGCACAAATATATATACACACACACAGCTGTAGCTACATCTGCAGCTCTGATGGAGTCTGTTATGAAATGGCATGAAATTATACGTTTTATGAGTGACGTTATGCAGGTAGATCTGGGAATGGGCCGTTTTCATTCTGTCGTAAACATGAGTTGTTTCTTGTCTTGTCTGTTTCATCGTATTGTCATGGAAGAATTAGATTCATCCGTTTAGTGGTACTGTCCATGACCTAACTGTGGATGCTTTACCATAAACGTGGGTCAGTGTCAGATTATCAAGATATATTATAGACTTGAGTAAAAGATGTATCTCTATATTCACACAAAGTACTTAAATTAAAAATGTACTGCATGATCAAATGTATTATTTAACAGAAAAGCAACAATTATTTTTATAGCTGCTGAAATAATATGCGGTTCAGACACATTGCCATGCCATAAATTCAGAGTTTTCAGTCCATTTTTAATTTTTTTTGCAAACTAAAGGATAAGTACAAAAGTTCTATCGCGTTCACAGCATATATTTATCTGGAAATATTTGCATATGGTTAGTCATTCACTCATTTTGATACCCAGACTTAGGCAAATGTACTGAATAAAATAAAACATTTTACTTTTCATGCTAATTTAGATATCTAAGCTACAATACATGGAAAAAACACTGATAACACAGGGCATTTTAAAGGGATTTCCACAAAAAAATAAAAGAAAAATGTCCAATTGTGGAAAAAAATGTTCCACTGGTACCCTGTTTAGTTTGAAAAACATACCAAATATTGTAATAATCTGAATTCACCCCAAAGTACACAACTTGACTGTGGTTTATTTGCACGAGAACATTCAGAGTTATGCAAAAATTAAATAACTGAACTCCTAAAAACAGCATAAAGAGACCCAGGCAGATTATCTTCTTGCAGAAAACATATAAAGGCATCAAGGGGACCAGTCTTCTTCCTCCTCCTCCTCCTCCTCCTGCTCTTCCTCCTCCTCCGCAGTCTGACCCCTCCAGTGCTGCACCAGCTGTTCACCCAACACTTTCCAGATCTCTGGGGAAAAACAACTATGTGGACACCTCAGCACCTCATTAGTGACAAAACTCCCCCTTAAGACTACAGGACACATGGTCACACACACACTCATGAGCATAAACACTATATAGACCCTTAGGGAGCCCGTTGAGGGCAGAGCAGAGGATGTTTTTGTGTTTCTGTGCATACGAGGGAAAATTGTGACTCACGTCTTTCCTCATGTTTCCTGGTTAAAACTGTCTGACCTTATAAGGGCTGGCAGGCACAGTTTTGTTCACACGTGTGGATAAAAGCATCCCTACTGATTCCCATGCAGAGGGCCAGAAAACACGCCGTGGATATGCAACACCGTGGTCCGTGTGAGAGTTTGATGATTAAAGCGGTGCTAAGAGCCTTAAAATCAGCTTTAGAACAATCACATACACAGATTGCATTCATCCACACAATGTCACACAGACACACGCATGCCCACCTGTGTGAAAAACCAACACGTACACACACGTCTGCATCCTGCTTCACCGGGAGCTCGTTACAAGCTGGTCCCCGCGTCGCCACTAATTCCAAAAACACATTTAGGTTGACGTCACGCCTGCGGCTGTGCTCTGCTAATGTACATGGAGTCAGTCGCGGCAGCCAGACATTAGATACACACAAACGCTCCTGTTGGCAAACCAGGGGAAAAGACGACTCACACACACACACACACACACACACAAAAAAATAATACAACGTAATGCACAAAGACAGCTGACCTGAATTCAGACCAGTCAACACTTTATTTCTGCTACCTCCTACCACTCCAGACCCAGAGGCAACCAACATACACGCCAGCTGTATCCAATAGGGAATCGGCTGAAAAAATAAAATAAATCAACACAACAATTCAGAAATTGGATCAAAACTTGCGATCGGGGCTCAATAACTCAACTAATTTATTTCTGCTTGTTTTGTGTTCTGAAAGTTTCTGGTAGACAGCTGCACTGACCTCATGCAACTTGGATTCTGTGCCTCTCCTCTCTTCCTTGATTTCCAAACGTAATAAGGACTTTGGATCACTAAGCAACGCTCTTTTCTCCTTGGCCCTGTTGACAGGTTTCCCGTACGTCAGGCGTTGCTTAACATAAGGGATGCAACAAACTCTTTCAATCTACAATCCTCTAAACTTTGGATGTCCCTTTGCTTATGAATCTTTTTGTCTCCCACTGCTCTCACTGTAGCCAATGGATTCAGCACTTTGGGAACAGCTGGCTTCTTCTGCGCCGGCTTATTATGGCTTTGCCTTCTCGTGGGATGTGTCAGTGACTCCTGCAAAACTGTCCACTCATACATATTTATTTATTTGCCAGGAAGTCCCTTGAGATAAAGACTCTTTTTCAGTGGAGACCTGGCCAAGAGGCACACCGGTGTACAGTAGACAGAGAAAATTAAATAAAGGGTAGATACAACATAAAGCATCCAAAAATTCACTTAAGTACAAAACAAAATCAAAATAAAATTACAATTTTATAAAATAAAATAATGTAACATTGCTGTTAAAATTCCTTTAGATTGCATCTAGATTAACAGAAATAAACTCTTAAAATGTAAAGAATAAATTTCACTTTTTGAACTGAATTCCTGAAAAACATAAGCCTATTATATTAAGACCACTCCATCGGCCTTTTATGAGTTTCTTTTTCTGTCCTACAGCTTTTCATGAATTATTTGAGCACTGAAGGTGTTTCTATGGCTCCAATGCAAATGTTAAATCAGACATCTCCATGCCAACAGTCAGACAAGTACACCACACTGTGGCTGCACTGATGGCAAGGTGACTCTTTATTTTTTCCCTTTCTTTTTTTTTTTTTTTACTCAAGGCTGTACTCAATACAATGATCCCTCACTGCTAAAAGCAAAAGCGAAAGATGGTTAGGAGCTTATTTCTGGCTCTGGCTTTTTAATGGGGTACAAGTGGAGGTTTTTAAAGCAGCAGCAATCACATCTTAATGGATTAAAATGGATTAGCGGTAACAGGCCCCAAACTGCATGTGGAAATCCCCAATCAGTTTTTTTACTCCCCAGGACAAAGTAATTTAGGACAAAAATTCATCTACAAATTTAGCAGCACCCCATACCTGGGGACCATCATGTTGTATTCCTTTAACACTGCAGCTCAAAGTGGTAACGGCTGGCTCTCTGTGCAGTCAATATTTAACACAACCAGAACTGTGCAGGCATATCCAACGTGTGGGATGAGAAGAGGATGAACACAAACAGAGATCAACCAGTATGGGTTAAAACCGAGCCAGGCGCTGGATTTTTCCCACGCTCCACTTTTGGTTAGCAAAAGCCAGAAAGTCAAGATCTCACATTCCTCACATGCTAGTTTTTTTTTTTTTTCTGTTTTTTTTCCTTTACACGCAGAGATATTCACTCACACAGCAGCGTCTTAGCTTCATAACGTAAACATCCAGTAAGCCATTTTGAAAAGTGAAAGAATCTGTTGAATCTACAGTCAAAATCTGGACAACTTTCAGTCTACATCAGTATTACACACACTAACTTAGGAATTTAAAATGTAAACATTTTTGGTAACTTAACATGTTAGACCAACACATATTTCTACAAGGAGATGAATGGAAAAATAAAAATAGCTTTAAAAAATTACAAACAAAAATTTCCCCCCAAAAAACAGTAGTGTGCATGTGAATGCAGCCTTACTGAGTCCCTCCATACTGAATCCAGCATTCTTCAAAGCTAAACAGCTGCATGGGACCTGCCTATACGTTTGGATGTTGATTGAGTTCCATGTTTAGTCAGCTGCAGTTGTCATACGAGCCGCTGGATGGCGCTGTGATTTTAGAATGACGTTGAACGCACATGAGCCTTATCGTCTCCTTAGCTTCCACCTCACTGCAAACAGTAATTCGTGCGATCAAGCGCTTATGCAACATATATTCCTCATCAGGTATTGTGTTAAGTTGAACAGGTTAAGTAACCCAAGCCCAACATAGCACAGTGCCATCTGCGACTGTTTTTGTTATCTGCCCGGTCACGCGTAGAATAAACTGTGAGACCTGGTTTCAAAAGGTGTCGGTGTCAGAGACTTCAATCACTGGAGACGTGTAAACTAGTGGCTGGGTTGAGGCTTAACCAAAGAGTGGCTTCATAAAAACTAGATCTTAGATGAAGAGAATCTATTAATCTCAATTTTTATTGACTGCCAGTTTATCATTTGGTTTAGGACTGGACTACGACTAAGCCAAGACCAAAACAAGGTTTGGTCTAAATCTTTACACTGTAGATCCAGTTGTACGTTTAGGGTCATTGTCCTGGTGGAAGGAAAAGCCTTTTACATCCCCTTTGATGCCCTGGTTGTCCCGTATTTATCTACATCCACCTTCCCATCACCTCCAACCAGCTTTGCTGTCCCCAGCTAAAGTAAAGTCTTGTTTCCCTAACTTTGATTTTAAGATGCTCCAAAACTTTCTCTGGCTTGTCTGCTGAATGTCTTGTAGCTCAAGATGCTTTTTGTTCTCTTATGTCCTCTAATAAACCTCTAAGGTCTCCACAGAACACTTGCTTTTGTACTTGGTCACATCTGCCCTTAATTTTATTCAGGAGTATCAGATTAAAGAAGGTTTAAAACAAATATATCTTATAAACTGATTTATCAAGTAAGTGTAGCCAACAGTGAATTCGCTGCCTCTTGCTGGGTTTCCAAACTAATGTGATTGCTCTGGGTTCATCCATCAGGCTCTTCCTAGCTGATACTGATTTCATGTTTTCTCTGAGGCCTGACACGATTTCCTCACAGCACATCAAAAGATAAAGAAAACACTCTGCATGTTATCAGATAGAGGTATTAGTTTAGAAATTCAATAGAAAACGATGCACTTGTATTTCACTGAAACAAGTGCATCAAAGCACGAGCTGTTGGTTGCGGTTGTGGCACTTGCTGAACAGGAAGACAAAAATACTTTAATCTATTGGACCGTCGATCAGATGCTAATCAATCCAGGCATCTCTATTCAATGCCTCTACTACCAGCACTTGCGGCCAAATTGGCTTTAATAATATTTGTACATTGCTTGCCAGCTTTCATGCAGAATGAGTCTGAGTCATGCCGAGTGCATGTCTTGCACAGCCTCGTCCCACATGTCCAATTTAATAAACAAACACAAAACTGAAAACTCCTACTGGGCCAGTGAAGGACGCCCAGTTCACAGGCAGTCGAGAGAGAGAGAAGGCGTTGGCTTTAAGTGAAGGCTTTGACCAGTGCAGCACAATTAGGAGCAAAATCATTATTGAGGAACCCTCCAAAGGTGCTAACATTACACAATTGAAGTTCCTGATGTAACAAAAATAGCTTTCCTGGAAAGGTCTCCAAAAGTAGCACCTTTAAGTGCTGGCTAAATACAATGTATAGAATGTAATAGATCTCCAAACATAATATCTACAAGAAAGATTTGTGGTTTTTGTGGAGTAAAGAAGGAGGATGCGTTTTTATGAAAATAAGAGCAAATGTCAAATTTTCCTAAAATTCCATAAAGGAGCAAAAGTTAGAAGAGGAGTTTATTTTGTCAAAGGGTTGTGTGTGTGGATGTATGTTTGTGTCAGGGTGGTGTATGGGTGTGTGCACACTGCTGTTCCTGTCCATCAGAAGGTCATATGAGGAGCAGATTAGGGTTTCTAACCGCAAACTCCTGTCGCCCATGGGCCTTCGTCACCGAGCCTGCTAGGAGAGTCATCCTGATCCGAACCGCTGGTGACTCACCGTCCCTTATCATGGCACCACATCCCAAAAACACATACGCAGAAAAAAAAACACGGCCAAATCAGGACTTTGTGATGCAGCCTGAGCTCGTCATCCCCCTTCACAACTCCAACATCTTGACCAAGTTTGGCCAGAGAGGATCACTGACCACCGCATGATGGCAGCTAATGGTTGTTTACTTGACTGGATGTTCTCATCACTGCTTGCTACAGTTTCCTCAAGTCACAGAGAAAGTATCAGGTGATTTATGATGAAGAACTAAAGCCTAATTCTTAGCTAAAATAGTGTTTGAACAAAATCCTGTTTTTATGAAAATGACAATTTGTTGTCTTAATACTTTTTCCTTTGAACCCCAAAATATTGTGTTTTATTTTTCCTAAATCACTTTTGTTAGGACCCTATTATTACCAATACAATTGCAAATAAGACTTGTTTCTGTAGATATTTTTGCCATAACGCACATATGATGTTGTGACCAGTTACAGTGCTCTGAAAAATCCATCCATACTTCTTTACCGCTTTCAAAAAATAGCATATCGACCGTATGCACAGTGGAAACGAGGCGTTGGGAGCATCCTCTTCCAGGCTTGTGGAAGAATTTACTCTGGTATAAGAACAAATTTGTAAGAATTCCAGCTATATACCAAAACCAATGTGCAATGGGAATGTAACCTAACCCTGAACACACTATACCTTGCAGGGAAACATAATGCTGGCAGTCTAATGCTGTGGGAAGCTTCTCACCAGCAGATACCAGAATTATGGGTGATAAGAAGATGACTGGAACTAAATACAAGGGAATTCCTAAATAATAAAAAAAAAGAAACAGAGAGGTTTCAAGATTTAAGACTTGTACAGAGGTTCACCTTCCAGTAGGACAATAACCCTAAACATACAGCCAGAGATACATATAATGGAATGGTTCAGATAACAGCATCTTCATGTGTTAAAATGGCCCAGTCAAAGTCTGATTCTCTGATTCAAATGAATGGAAAGTAAATGACTTGGAAACGTGCATCATTTTTCTTCTGCACAAAGAATTGGACATGAATTTTTCATCTGCCAGTCCATTTCTGCCTTACTTGGTGTTGGTCTGTCACAAAAGGTCCCAATGAGGTTTATGGATGTAACATGACGAAACATGAAAAGAACCAAAAGAGTTGAATGCTTTTAATAAACGATAAGGGCATTCTATCTGGAGAAAACTTAAAATAAAAATGTGTTGTTTGCACATAAACCAGCAGAGATAATAAATAACAGGAAGTTCATTGTTTCCCAATTTTACCAAAACATGTCAACCATGTTTTCAGTCTCTGACTGTAAAAGAAAAACTACATTTTTTAGACGTTCAAATACTGTACTGATTATACTTGTGTCTATTTTCTTATAAAATATCTGTTATAAGAAAATTAGATTCTGTCTCCCAGAACTGGATTGATTGCCTCTATATTCCCTCCTCCGTATGTATCCTTACACGACCTTTCACTGTGCTGGATGTCAGATGTTTCATCAACACCAGAATGACTGTAGCTAAAACCTTCAATAGATTTCGATTTTGAAAAGATATTTAGCATTCCAAATCACGCCGTGTGACTTAATGACTGACAACGGTCTCACAGTTTTCAGAAGCCCAACAAAACTCCTGAAACGGCGTCTTTGTAGAGCAATAACAGTCCAACTAAGCAGAGCAGACGTGACACTTTGTGTTGAGAGCTGTCACTTTAAGCCCTGTTAGGGGGTATTTACAGCCCGAAGTACAAACAGGACCATAAAACTGGACCCGCCTCACCTCCCCCTCACCCCTTCCTGCTTCTTTCTATTAAACCTGTGGTTGAGCAAAACCTCAACAGACAGAAAGAAACAAATTAGTGCATGTTGTGGGACCAATAAAGCCATGAAGTGAAAATGTAACAAATATTAAACAGCAACAGCTACGGACAAAGGCACAATACGAGCGCTGGAGCGTTTATGTAAAGATGATCAAATTAACTCGAGATATAAACGTAGAACTACAAACACTTATAAAAAAGACAGACCCAAATACACATGCACACCACATCCTCTGTTACTGGGCTATTTTCTTCCCTGCTGTTTAGCGTCTATTCTTGGAGTCGTGTTTGTGCATGTGACCCCCGGTCTCTGCTCACGGTCAAATGTCCGACTGTCTTTTCATCTGGAGAGTGCGCATGTTTACCGAGTTGCTCTCTGTCAGTGAGAGTGTCGCACAGAGACCGAGGCCATGTGAACACCCACTGCTCCACATTACTCACACACTTCCCTTGCCCTAAATCCCATCAGTCGCTTCTCCTCTCACCCCAACCTGGTTGTCTTTCATTGTGAAATCCCTCCGTTTGCTTTATTCTCAAAGACTTCCCTCGCCTTTTTTCTTTCGTCTATGTTCTTTACACCAAAACCTCATTAGTTCTGTCGGCTTTTGTTTCGCTTAATGAGAAACGTAACAGTGTCTTCCCGTTTGTGACCTGTCCTCCAGTCTACTCATGCCTCGCTGGCGCTGGGAACTTGCTTCATATTTCATCACTTTGAGACATCAATATACACAGCAATATTTCTTATTCACTCGCACCTAAATGTCAATTAGCCACATTAAACTTTTGTGTTTTGTTCAATTGATTTCCTATGACTTCCTGTTGGCAGCTGTTTGTTTTGGTCTCTTCATCCCTTTATCAAGTTGTTCACACTTTCAAAGCCACACATTCCAAGCACACCTCTGTTTTGCACTCGTAAACAAACTTTTCATATTATTGTACTTAACTCGTATGACAAACAACGTCTTGCAAAAGGTATTTACCATAAACCTCTGCATATTTCATAAATATTTTATGTGATAGCCCAACACAACCATTATTATTTCACTTCGTCTGCCTTGGCCAATGCTCCACTGCGACTAGAGCAAGGAAACATGGTTTCAAAATTAAGCCTACATTTTGTGTGTATCCATCACCAAAAGTGACACATGCTGGCAGTATATATACAGCTCTGGAAAAAAATTAATGATCAGTTTCTCTGATTTTACTTACCATAGAAGTGTGTAAAAAATGAACATTGTTCTTTTATTCTATGAACTACTGACATCATGTCTCAGAAATTACAAGCAAAAATTTAGCATTTATTTGCATAAAATGAGGAGTGGTCAAAATAACAAAAAAGATGCAGTGCCTTCAAACCTCAAATAATGCAAAGAAAACAAGTTCCTGTTCATTTAGAAACAACAATACTAATGTTTTAACTCAGGAAGAGTTCAGAAATCAATATTTGAGTTGTATATAAATATACAAACGTATTCATTCATTTAACTAGTATTTTGAGCAAATGCAGTCTGTCTTGGTGAATTATTTTGAAAGTATGGATCCAGTGCTCATGCATTTTCCTGTTAGAGCCGCAAAAATAGGCTTGGCTTTAATTTTGACGCATATTGATGCGGACAGCGATGCAGAGGTGCTGCATACGGCGCCATTGTTGGCAGCCATGCAGAGGCATTGTAAATGCTCTTACTGATTACAATCGGTGCATATTTACCGTGGAGCAGAGCGGAGACACCAGCAGTGTAAATCGGGTTTTACGTATTTCTTAAATACTCAACCGTGAGCCTTTGTACAGTTCCACAAATACTATTTACTAACTTCATGACCCCTAAATGCATTTGAAGGTCAGCCAGGTAAGTTCCTCAATAAAACACAATGAAGTTTGTGGTCGTGTTAAAGTCTGCATGATAGCTAATAGCCACCTCCAGTTTGCACATATGATTTGATTGTTTATTGGTTCCTTATTATTTTAAATCCTCAAGTGTTAGAGCATGTACGTCTCACGGCAACCTCAAAGTGATAAAGTATAATGCAAAACTAGGGCATGGCAAACAGCAAAACAACCAGCGTCTGTTTGATTACATTCGTTTATATTTTGTTACTCAAAGTAAACTTAGCAGATCTGTCTGCTCATCTGCAGAATGCCTCTAATGAGTCACTTAAGTGTCTAGCATCTTAACTGGATGCTCTTGCATAAACAATTGAGAGCCCGTTATTTTAGTCGCGATGAATCAGCTCTTCACCGGTAAAATCATAAAAACAAGATGATTATGCTTGTACCAGAGTAAAAAATAAAAATAAAAAAGAATAAACAAAAGCATAATACCACAATAAAAAGAACATGTTCATTTAAATGAGTCAGAAAACTGGGTTTGGTCCCGCCAATTATTCTGAGTACACAAAAGAAGGCAAGGAGAGGCCGGTTTGTCTTCCAAACATAGCTGCAGGCTACGGTTACATGTATCGACAGCATGCGGGTGAACATCTGTTCATAATATGGCAGGAAAATGGCAGAGGTTTACTTCATGAGCCGACTTGAGAGTTACTTAACAGAGCCAAATAACGTAAAACCAGGATTTAGGAGAAAGCACACGAGGGAGGGACTGCCTGGCTGCGTTGTCATTAAGCAAGAACACACTGTCGAGACAGCATGCTGAGACCAACGGCGAGGTGATCTCAGGTGCAGCTCAAGAGTCTCTCTCTGGTGCAACACAAGCCACCACAGACACATGAGGTTCTCATTTGTTTCAATCACCTTTGAGGCTGAAGAAAACAAAACGATCAGGGATAGAAAGACAATGGCTGCAGCTTGTATGAGTCACCATGTCACCCAAACACACATGCACACACACACTATCCCCTGGGTTGGGCTTAGAAAAGAACATTCCCTCATTACAGCAGCAGTTCAAAGGCGATGTGGGAACGCTTTGCAGTTTCTGTGGCTCTAACTTGCTGCAGGCCTGAAACGTCCTGCTGACTACTGTCCCGATGCACAGACACTCTGACCGATAGTGGAGCGAGTTGCACGCACACAGTGTGCAACTCGCACGCAACTGTCCGTTTCGGTGAAGCAGCAGCGGTTCATCAGAAAGTGACTGTTAAAAGAAAGAAAAAAAAAACGTAACTCAAAGCTTTAAAGCACACAAGTTTACACGACACCTCTTGGGAGAGGAGGAAAACTGCTTAAGATGATGGGATTTCAAAACAAACAAACTGCAGGCGGAAACTGAAGCCAAGCAGAGTTATTAGCTTCATTTTACAAAATGAAGAGAGATTGAGTTTCAGTCATTCCACTTTGGCTTTTCATCTGTGGAGATGCAGCCAGCTGCAGAAAGTGACATTATGTAGCAGCGCTGGAAGAACCGAGGAAGGCACGACTGGAGGCATTTCCTGCGATGCAAAGAGCTCTGAATGTGGGAAGCAATTTTTATTTGAACTCACTAACCCTCTTCTCTGTATCATTCTAAGACTAGCAGACTCTCCAACTGGACTGTCAATGCTGGTCTGCTCAAAAGGCTGTGGATAATCCCTGTTATCAAAGCATGATTTTCTAATTATCTTAATAACTTACTGACCTATTTCCAACGCTGAGACCGGGCCGTTAACTAAAGTGCATACAGCATGTGCAAAGAAATGTTGCACACGCACACGCACACTGTTGCACAGTGCTAGAAACTGAACAGAACAGAATGAAACAACATTATTACGAATCCCAAAAGCTAAATGCTTAAATATTCCCACATACTTTTCAGTAGAATATTTTCAGCAAGTTTGTTTTCTATATACTTAAAAATCCCAAATTACTATGTTTAACATCGATGTAACACATAAATAACATGAGAGAGTGAAACATATTACTTACAACCTTTCAAATGAGCTCATTGATCCACTCGGCTTTCTTTTTTTATGAACTGGCATCCATAAAATGGATTAGTTTCTTTATCTCCTCGCAAGCAGAATCCTCCGAGGCAGCAAGTACTGCCTCGCAACAGGGATTAAAGAGTTGCATCGTTCATACCTCCTGCAAATCTGTTACTCAGAAAAATGAGAGTAATATGTTCAATAGCATGTAAATAGTTTGACAAAAGAACCAGTTCAGTGCAACAAAAGCAAGCAAGTTATTGAATGTAGGTTACTGAGATCTGTTCTGCATGAAGATTAGAGGTCCATGAATCCATCCATCCATGGGGTGCAGAGAGTTCAGCGACCAATGAATAAGAGGCAGGGTTCCCCTTTGAGAGCCATCTAAATGGCTAAGCATTACGGATGTACAATAATGGAAACAACTGTTGTGATTTCTTTCTTACCTTGTGATATTAAAAAATATAAAAAATAGAAGAATATTCAATAGATTAATTAAAAAGCACCATAAGTTATTCTGCACCATCTTGTTCTTAATAAATCTACACAGGTTGTAATTCTTTTTTAATGTTACAATTATGATTTTGTCTGTATCTGAGAGTTACTCAGTTGTCACATCTGCCTATTTTCTTCATTCCTTCTTCTTATCTGTTCCTCCATCACTCTGTGACTCCGGCATTTTGGACAACGTCAATAGAGTCCGGTGCGACCATCTGCCAGTGGGAGTCTCTGTGTCCAGCTGGCTGAATATGACATGCCAGTTCATAACACTCAGAATATTAGACAACAATTATTGCACTCCGGTCCTTTGCGATGTGAATATTGCACACACTGATACGATACATCCGCGACATATTGTATGATTCTTGGAAAAGATATTCCTACCAAATACTGCATCCACTAATGTTGCAGTGATGCTGGCATCTTGATGTAACCTGTTGTGCTGCAGTTGTGATGGGAAAAGCAAGAACATTTCTTGTATCAGTTTTGAAGAAACAGATAAAGAAAGTTTCTAAAAACTGACTGATGGTTGTTTCTAAACAACAAACGGGCTCAGTTGTGAGGTAAAAAAAAAAAAGACGTTTTTCTAAAACCACAAACCAAATGATCAAGTATGTATGTATTAAGATACAAAAATGTCGCTTAATACATAAACTATGTACTAAATCAAAAATATTGTAACGCATGAAATCTACCAAAAATAAGGCTAGCAGAATTATAACCTATGATTTGCACCAGAGAACATTTGTTTTTTATGAGCTATTCCTTTGAAGTGTTAATCATTTTAGTCCACAACCTCTTGAAGTACTCCAACAGTATGAAAATAAGTACTGCCTTAACTGATTATAAACGTTTCTACGGTTTGTCGTTCAGAAGATGGCACAGCATTCAGTAAGCATAGCTTTCACCGAGCTGAACAACGCTCACTCAAAGGTGAAATGTTTTATTTTACAGGGTTCAGCTTTTTAAAAACCAACACTTAAATTCTGAATGGTTGCTCCATTAAAGTATTTAAAGTATATTTCCATAATATAACGTAATCGTCTAAGGTCAGCGGCTCCTCTGTCATTAATACCTTATGAATATGTATGAACCTGACAGCCTACGTTTTACTACTGCAAAGAGTTAGAGCCTGAACTCTCACTGCTCAGATGTACGGCTGCCGGTGTGTGCATGTTCCGGTAAAAGTTCAAAAGGTGGTACAGTCTATATTTCTGGTAGATGCATGACTGTCTATCTCAATAAGCGTAAATGTGGCTGTGAGGCCATGTTTCCACATAACATGAACAGACAGTTCTACGTTTCCAAATTTCCAGATGGAAGTTCCTGGGGGAAGGCAGACACACAGTCATCCTGACGGTCTCCTGCCAAATCCCTGCCACACATCTATTTGCTGTTCACACACGCACCGTGAAGAAATAAAGGCAGACACTTTGGCACTAACATTTTGAGTAAAGAAATGTCTTTTTTTTTTTTCTTTAACCAAAGCAAAAAAATAAGTGTGGATAAATGTGCTTGAATTAAAGTAAAAATAATTCTTTAATTATTAAAATAGAGTAACGGTAAAGTCACCGTTACTCTAACAACTGTGTACACTTTACCTACCACTACAAACACGCGTTTTTGATTCGACGTGGCCCCTCCTGCAGCAGTAACGGTGCGACTGTTTGGGTCTTTGAAGCTCAGAGCCACTAAACCTCTGGGAGACTCTGGACTCTGTCCTCGCCCCGTCTCCTTCCCTCGGCCTGCAAACTAATGAGCAGTTCTCCAAAAAGCTTTATTATAAAGTCAGAGCTGGGAGTGTTGTTAGTTCTAATGATTGCTACAAAAAGTCTTGGGCCTCAACGTCAGCTTAAGTCTGGTGATTTCATCGGCTTTTGGGAAATTTCTGGTCTTCTAAAGCCGTCCGAGTTGTTTTTTTCCAAGACTTCCCAGAATTTCGGATCCCTCTCCGCCCTGCTACCTTTTAGAATAAGGCAGAGAAGCCTTAAGACAGCGTCTTTAGAGAGAAACTTTACATTATAGAATATATTTCACTTTACATGTCTGAAGTCTGACAAGTCCCAATGTTTCAATAACATACCATAAATACATGATAGATTCAAAGGAAGAAGAAGAAGATGGGTCATATGCCCAGGGCAACGCTGTCATCCTGAGGTGTGCAATGTATATATAAGTGCTGGCGCCGGTGGGGGGAAGAGCAGCTTGTGTTACCCTGATTCATCCTAAATGATGAATGCATTAGATACCTTCCCTCAGAGTCATAATTGTTCTTTAAAATCTTTGCCTTTATAGAAGATGAACACTTAAACCAAAATCCTCTTGTCATCTCAATCCCCTCCTCCTTCTACCACGACACATGTGCGCTAGATAATGTACAGGGGTACAGCTGGTTTTGTCATGTTAAATGCACTAATAATAAAATGTAAACTTTAATTGTTTTGTTTTTTTTGCATTGAAATATTACTAAAATTCGAATTTCCAATAACTGCTCTACAAAGTGTGACATTTCCAATCTCCAATCCACCCAATTCTAGACTTCATATTTGAGACCTTGTTCATATCAGCACACATGTGACACCACATCAAGTATCATCATCTCATTCACCTAAAAATACATGTGTATGATGCTAAATATTACCCTGTTTCTGAGACAGACTAAAGTACACGTTTTTCAGAAATTGCATCTCAAAGCTTTTTGTATATCTGTGTAAATAAGACCCTGCTGGAGCGGTTTGCAGCCTGCAGGAAAATGCGATGTGCAGCGGTGTCACAGCTGCATATTTCTCTACATCGGGTTGAAAAAATCCCTTAAAAAAGAAAAAAAGTTATTCTGAGTTGCTGAGCGATTAAAAAAAAAAAAAAAAAAGTCTGTCTTAGTTTTATCACATACCACAAGTTTATTCTGTAAATAAAGAAGAAAAAACAAGAAAGGCTGAGAAGGCATGGAGGGAACTCTGGGAAATAAATAATTTACAGAACTTTTCTTTCTGCAAGCAGAGAAATGACGTCAGAAGCTGATAAGTGAGAAATGCCGGGGGATGAAAAGCTATCTAGAAATGCTTTGAGTGTTTCTTGGCTCTAACCCTGTATTGTATTGTAAGGGATCATTCATACATACACATGCTTGTATGTAAAGTGACTGAACTTCAGGGGCATGTGAACACAAACATACAGTCTCCTTCTATATTGTGTGACTTTTCGATAAGGAAAAAACAAACATCTATTTTTAGCTTTGCTTAAGTTGTAATTACTGACGTCTTTAACAGTCTGCAGACATGTTGGACTACATGTCGGCTTCGGCTTTAGCGCGTGCATGAACGTGGGGTTTTTTTTGGGCATGTAACCAAGAAAGTTATCAACAACAACAAAAGCGACTCCGACGGGTTCCCATGAGCGCTCTGCCCACACAGTCTGCCACTGGATGGAGTTGCTGTCTATTGTGAAACTCTACACAATGCCCCTGCAAATAAACCAGTAAATCGCTGCTGAATCACAACGTTGCCATGATGAAATTACAGGGTAATTACAGGCCACATCAACGTGAAGTTCAACGTTTCTTAAATGATTGCTTTTTAGACGTTTTTAGTCTTTAATTAGGACGCAGAAAAAAGTGCTGGTTTGTGTAAACACAATATTTGGATTGTAATACTAGCATTGTAATTGCGGAACAATTTTGTAGATTTTTGTCAACTCTAAGAATAACTGCAGTGCCTAGTGCTCGGTACATAGGATTTGACTACTGTCAAGAAAAATCATTCAGTGCGATCAACGTGACTCAGTGTGTGTTATTCACTATTTTCACGGAGTCAGATTTCAGGAGTTACTGTGCACATTTCTACTGTTATTTACAGTAACTAAGGCAGGAGGGGAATCCAGACCTATTAGCGTGGGCAGAGAACACAATCAAAAAGGCTCAGCAAGAAACTCATAAAACGACTCAGTAATCTGAGACTAACCCAATGGAGATCTTTTCAAGTTGCTATTCTTTTAGCACTGAGCTCCCTCTACGCATTCCTATTCTTCCCTCATGACTCAGCAAGCAAACACAGTTTGGTGCACGAGCAGGAAATTTACTAAAACTTCTACTGTTCATTAACAAACAGACTGCGCGTAGCGATGGTAAACGAACAGCATGGCGCCGGCTGATGACAGAGGAAAGAGTGATTGACTAAGAATTTGGCATCGTCCAACCACGAAGAAGGAAAAAAAGAAAAGAAAGAAAGAACAAAGCTGACATTACAGGCTGAAAGAAAAGACAGGCTGTGAAGAAAGGCCTGGCAGATTTGGTTCGCAGGTGATCTGACCCCAGCTGCAGCCTTTGATTCTCTTCAGTTCAAACACATAGCAGGAGTATCACCTCACCGATGAAAGAAAGTCGGTGATATCAAGCTGAAACATCTTGGATCTCCTAGGCGGGGAGGATTGGACACACACGTTGTCAGCTCCAGCAGCAAAAATAAGTTTGCAAAAAAAAGGGACACATCGAAGCGCATGCACCAATATCAGAAAACGCCCGGTGGTCATTTAGTTTGCTCCAGGTTTCTTTTCTGTCTGTACATAATCAAATATGGATCCACACAAATGCACGTACCTGCAGCTCCTGCTCCAGCTAAGAAGAAAGAGAATCAAAATTTCTCCCCCCCTCGAGGGGCCCTGGCCGACTTGGCCAGATGAGGAGGCAAAGAAAGACGAAATCTGCTGTCAGGATTCTGTGAGCAGACCACAAGATAGATAAGAAAAAATGCAGCACCTTGCAAAACTAGTCAAACACCTCGAGATTTTATAGATTTGTGATAAAACAATCAAAAACTCCAGCATATTGTACTGGGGATTTGAGACGGCAGACCAACACAAAGCATTGCATAGTTGTAGAAAGATTTTCACTTTTGTCTTACAGATAAAAATCCAAAAGTTGTGGCAACAGTACCAAACACACATTGACAGCAACAAAAGTATGATTTAGATCAACACATTCTGGTGTATAAAAATGGCCCAGTCGAAGTCCAGACCTACATTATTTTGGGAGTCTGTGGCAAAACTTTTTTTTTCCCCCTCCAGGGGTTCTTTTGTGGGCTCTAGTGTCCCTTATATGACAGTAGGCTGACAGGAAAGGGGGGAAGGGGAGGGGGGAAGACATGCGGCAAATGTCAGTCGGGGACTCAAGGCCGAGGACTCAAGGCCTCCAAATGTGGGTCGCGCTATCCCCTACGGCACCACAGCACGCCCCCTGTGGCAAAACTTTTGCACACTTCAAATTTGAGTTCATGCAAAGTATGAAAAACTTTATACTTTTACAAAAAAACAGAAGGGAAAAATTATAGTGAGACTGAAGAGAAGAAAGAACAACATCATAAAAGTCTGGTAACACGGCACATGCCAACCTCCCATTTTTACCTTTTATCTTGCATTAAAAACATCAAGACAAGTAAAGCAACGGCAGTGAGAAGATATAAAACACAGTCTCAACCTGTAAATTCTCTAAATGTCACGATTAATCTCAGCAGCTGGAGTTGAGTAAATAACCACGTTTCCTGCATTTCAGGAAAAAACACATTAACAGGAAACAAAAAGGCAACAAATATCTGGTCACTACTACACAATGTAACCACAAAGCTGTTTCCAAGCCAGCTCTTTCTTGAGCAAAGACGGTACAATGTCTCTGGTGTCCCAGAAGAGAGGAGGGATGGAGAAAAAGAGCCTCGTTTGAGGATTTCGCAGTTCTCAGCAGGCTGCGTGGCTCTCTGCTTTAACTACCAGCTCTAGTTACCTTTATCTGTCTGGTGTCTGTGCATGTCTGGGGGATCCAGCAATGTCTGTAACCATGGAAACCACAAGGACTTAGAACTGACAGTCATAGGAAGTGCTGGCATATTGTGCAGATGCCACAGACATTAAGCCTTCCACAGGCATAAGAAGAAAACCTCATGATCAAAGTGAGGAAAAAGTCTCGCCTTCGATATCCTTGAGCGTCCGCTGGGGGTTTTGTCTCTTTGTTCTATTGTTATTAAAAATAAGCAGTAAAACTTTTATATTTACCTTAGGAGGAGACATGAGCTCGCTCGCAATATGAGACATTTGCGTGGCATCCAGATCGTCAGAAAACTCCACCACGGTTGTCAAAGTTCAGGTTGCTACCGAAGGGGAAATTGATCCGTTTGTTTCTTTCTGTGCCCAGGCTTTTTCTCGCATCTCTAAAATCAATAGCCTCCACAGAAACCAATAAGATGTGAACTTCCAGTCTTTGTGGAAGCTTTCCAGGTTAAAAGAAATTATTTCTGAGAAAATGATTAGAAGTGTGTACAGACTGCCTACTCTTTTCCTTCAGCTCTAAAGTTAGCGGCACATCATTCTAAGGACTGGAGAGGATAGTTTTTGGCATCCGTTTGAGTTGCAGAAATGTATAATCTCAGGATAAATATCCATAAAGTCCACCACCAACTAAGAAAAGCAAGAAAACAAACTGAAAAACGGATTAAAAACCTTAATAAGTCATCAAAAAGTAAATTTTTTTCAGTAATTTAGTTTAAAAAATTAACGTCATAGAGTCTAAATTCAAAACATACATATCTTTAAAGCGTTTATTTTAGTTCTTTTTGGCTCTAAGCTAATGAAAACACAAAATTCTGTTTCTCTGACAATTATAAGATACAGCACCAAAAAAAAAACAGAAATATTATTACAATACCATGGTGTTGGCCAATAAACAATCATAGACTAGTAGAAAGACAGAGCAAGTCAAGGTGACTGCTGGTTGTCACATCCAAGCAGATTGATGGAAAGTTGAGTGGAAGGTAAAAGTGTAGTGGAAAAAGGTGCACAAACAACATTAATAACTACAGTTTTGAGAGGAATGTGAAGCAGAGTCCAATAAAAAGTTTAGAGAAAACTCACAAGGCGTGAACCAGAGTTAGTCAGAGCTTTAATAGCCACCTCAGACGGAGCCGCCCTGGACATGCCCTGCAAGCTATTTCACTGTTGTTGGTTTTTTTTGTGTGTAATTTATAGACACTAATGAACCAGAGAAGGTATCTGAGTTAAGGAAAAAAAAAACTGGACTGTTGCTCAAAGTTGCAGTTTTCTTTATCGATCTTTAAAAAGCCTGAAATCCTGCGGATTCTAATTTTGGCCGATACTTTGTATTTTGTCTGAAATGTCGCCAAATTTAGCAAGAAAATTGCTATATTTAGCAAATTTTTTCTTGCTAAATATAGCAACTGTTGGGGTGACCCCCGTCACTGTTGTCAACTGCGAAGTTGCAGACATGGGCCTGTGCATCAGTCAAACCTCTGTCATTTGGGAGACTGGTTGATTTTGCTGAGGTAGGTAAGATCGGTGGATAAGATCCGCTCCACATGCAAGTATCGGCCGATCACCAATCTTCCAAAATGAAGGGAATCGGCTGGCCGATAAATCAGTGCACCCCTGGGCCAAACATCTCAGTACACATGAGCAGAACCATGTTGCATTGATACAGTAGTTCATTCATAAGGAGCCCCAACAGTTTATGGACAACCTTTTCACTGGCATGACGTCTCTGTTTTAAAAAACCCTTTACTTAACTGGTCTTCTGTTATATCCCAATCTTTTTCTTGCAGTTCAATTTTGGATTTTGAATTAACTACTTTGTCAATTAGTCTACTTCATTTAGTTATATCTATTTCATGAAGAATTTTAGGACGTAATCTTAAAATTATCGTCCTGTTTTTGTAACAGATTATAATTATCCTCCTGTTATTGTAACAGAATTAATTAAAAAAAGAAACACAGAGTTAACAAGGTGCTGGTAACAAAGACATGTTCACTCAAGCTCAAATTGGTCTTTGTGGGTACAGAGATCATTCGGATTGGATGTGCTTGGCTGAGCAGAGAACCTCTAATGAAGCAACAATAAAGAAAGAATCAAAAGATACAAATGAGCCTTTTATAAACTACAGATGGTGACAAATGTAATAGTTACTGATCCTATTTATTTTAATTGAAAAAGTAATAGGTTAAGAAAATGAGAGCAAGAGTGCGTCTTAATTAGACCTTAATGTTTCCATGTTTGGGGAAAAAAGTTAAGGAGTAAAATAAATATGTTGAAATTTTGTCTTGTGTTTTTGATGGTTTTTTTAAGCTGTTTTGATCGTTTGTTGCTGTAAAAAAAAAAAAAAAAATCTTCCAAAACCATTGCAAATGAGTGAATGTATTCCTGGAATAGTCTGTTAGCCAAACTCTGTGCATTTATAAGTGTGTTACAAAATCAAACAACACTATAATAGGTAATTGTGACTCTAGACTACTTTCCAGGGAAACTCAGTAACTAATACCTTTGTAAAGCCCATCAAGCACACACCCAATTGAAGAAACATTTTCTGGTGAAGAAATTAACCTTTATGCAAATCCAACTTTTATGGCATCAAGTTAGTCTCACAACAAAAAATTTGTTCAGTTAAAAAATAGTTAAACAAAAATATCTGATCCTACTTTTTTAGTCAGGATGATGCATAAGATAAAAAGATTTAAAAAAATCTCCAAAGCTTCCTGATAGAGTACATTTAGCAAGAGAACTGCAGCGTAATAAACTATTACATGGAGCACTGGTCATCCACCATTCCTGTTTTGTCTGTTGTTTACATTTGATCGCTCAGCTTCCTGCCTCCTGTGGTGCAGAATTGTGTTTTTGTCACAGAGACGGATGAAATGCGACATGAGAGTTCAGACTGAGGACACTTCAAAAAGCATTTTATACATATGCAATTTAAAACCACAAATGAAACTAACCTGTATCTGATTGTTAAAAAAATCCCAAAATTGATATATATCAAAATATTTTATTTCTCCTTCAGCTTGTTTTCTTGCATCATTAAGGTAATGATTCAACAAATATACCCAAATTAAACAAATAGTTCATAGGACACTATGTCAGCCGGCATCCGTGGCTTTAAGAGTCCTCAGACCTAAACTCTGTTGAAAACTTTTTCATTTTTTTCTTAACTTTTTCAAACTACCTAAGATAGCACTGTTCTGCTGAGATACAAAATGATTTTAAAGTTTTTTTCCACAGAACGTTGTACTCCTTACACTAATCAGGATCAAAATGTTCTGCCATCAGAATGATCCAAAGAGTTTTGTCCACAGTGGAAGGAAGAAAGCATGGATGGAGCATTAAACTGCACTGAAGTTCACACACATGCACAGCCACTAGTGGTCAGACTGGAAGGCATGAGGGAAGCTGGAGTGTGCTTGGTTCTGACCAGTTCATCGTATACTGCCTGCCAACAGTCCACCGCACACACGTATTTAAACACACACCACTGCTTCGTCCAACCGCAGCCGAGCGGAGCGCGTCCGCTTCTGTGTCTGTCTACGTGTTCCTCTGCAAAACGTGACCTTGTTTTCCGGGCCTGAATATCAGCGCGCGCCGCTGGCTCCGCGGTCGTGCTACACCGTCCTCTAAGTGTGCAAGCGCACGGAGTGGGGGAGCTGCAGAGCAAACAATGACGGGCCTCCCTCAGCCTGTGTTTAGTGACCGAGATAAAGGCTGTCGTTCCTCTCGCAACACCAGCCCACTTCCGGCTTCCTCCAGCCAGAACGAGGAAGAGATGCACTTAAGCCTCGACAGTGTCAAAGCAATCTTATCTCACCAATGACGCTCCTTAAATGGATTAGGATTAAAGTGAGAGGAGAAAAACAAGGAAGGGCAAACTAGTACAACTGGGTCATTTTCACTCCCCTAGAGAGAGACTGCTACTTCCCTCCTCCACCTCTTCCTGTCCTCCCAGCTCACATTTTAATTTACCAACAGCTCTGCAATAACTGTACCCTGCCTTGATCCACAGACTGGCACAGCAGACAGAGGCAAAGACTCTTTGCTTGTTTCCCAAGAAGGACAAACGATATTTAGACTGAAGGTCTATTGCCAAATGGTGGATTTATCCAAATCTCTTGCATTTTACTCTCTTCTCATTGTGCAACACACTGCATACTGCATTTCCTTTACGTTTCATCAAGCTCAGTCTTCCAATTTTCCATCCTTCAGTCTGTGGTCAACTGTGAGACGCATGGTCTGCCCGCACTGACAAATAAAAGGGAATCATTTACCCCAGGCATGTTGTTAGTTGATATGTTGTGCAGTTATGGATGTTGCAGGCTTGAACATCTTACACGCAAAGCAGCCAAAGGCGCCCACTGCCAGCCAATGATGTCACATCTTCGTCTCATGATCTCTCATGAAAAGTATCCTTCACTTGGCCGGATACCTTTCCAAATTCCAAGCAAGAAGACCTAACCTATAAAATAGACACCATGACAGATTTGTGCTAATATTGGAAACCACGGTTAGTTACATTTCAAAAGTAAGCGACCCCAAACATAATTTTAAAAAAGTGAAAGTGGAATTCAGGAACTTGTCAATCAGGAATTTACACATTTGTATAAAAAAAAAATTGATATTTCCAACCCCAACTGCAACCCCTATTCAAGTGTTTCTGGCGTTTTAACCAAACCAAACAGTGCTGAAAGAATCCTGCAACAGAGCAGCCATTATGTTCCACAACTCAAGCCTATTGAGGTCTAAGCTCTTAAAGTGCCTTCCAGAGTACTTATTATGCTCACTGATCATTTTTCACACACAAAGTAGCACATTAATGTGAAGAAAGAAAGAACACTTGATGTTCTTTGTATTTTTACTTCAACATAAATCTGAAACATATCCTGCAGGTACTGTTGCAAGTCTCTTGGAGGTTGTCAGCTTGAACAATAAAATCTTTTTTTTTTTTTTACCTCAAGCTCAACCAAACTGGATTGAGGGTTTTTGTCTAGAAACAATCAATTTTCAAGGTCTGGACTTTGACTTTTTTCCATACCATTCCACTGTAGCTCTGGTTGAAGTTGTTGTTCTGGTGGGAAGAGAAACCCTTCCTCAATCTCAAGTCTTTTGCAAACTCTAACATGTTTTATTTCAGCCGGGGCCAACATTTAGCTCAATCCATCAGTTTCGACCAGCTCCCCCGTGTGCCTGCTGAAGAGAGGCATCTCTACAGCATGATGCCATCACCACCATATTTGAAGCTTGGGATGTTGGGATATCTAAGGCGTGAATAAAGTTTGCAACACTTTGTAGCTTACCTTTATACTGCATTTTAAATTACACCGCTGGATTGGAAAGGGATTTCTGATAGAGCAATGATAGAGCAATTCATTGGATTACCATCTGCAATTCCAATGAAATACATGGTGTTTTGCTTTAATCTAAAAGACTTTTACAAGGTACTATTACTTTTGATGGTAGCAACAACTGTGCTGTGGCATCACTTAGGTTGTCAAGATGCCATACATCTGCTTTCCAGACATTTAATCAAAGCCAAGTCCTGACTTGCAGAAACTGAGGGCTCCCTGCAGAACCACAGCCGCACTCTTAACTCCTATATTCTTGCAAATTCAATTTAAGCCATTTTTATGCGGGACCGGGTTCATCTGGGTCCACAGCCACAGAAGAAAGAAATGATGAAAAGAGCAGATGGCGTAGAATTATCATAAAATGTAGCAATATAACATTTTTAGCCTCAGACTGATTCACGTCTGAAACCAGGACCAGGAGGAACCACAGAGTCCCTGAAGGTGGTGGTATTTCTTTCTCCCTGTTTTCTCTTTTTGTTTTCTGTCATGGCAAGTTCCCTGCCGCTGGAGGAATGCCTTTTTCTTATTCAGATGCGTGTGTACATGTGGGTATTTGTGAAAGTCTGGACAAAGAGGGCCAGTGTTGACAGCGGGGACACAATCAAGCACTCAATGGACAGCCATTAACTCATCACACACAAACACACACACACAAATTCCAGAGTCCGCAGTTGAGAAGCATTGACATTCAGACCCAAGCAGCCAATCAGCATGTTTCACCGCAGCCACAAAGGAACCAGTCAATGAGCAGCGAGGGGGATGTTGGGATTTCTGTGAATCAAAGATTCTCATTCCTGTCTCAACAATCTTCCTCCTCCTTTTACTTTCTCCTAGTTCCGTTTTTTTATTTTCCCAGGGTGGCTCTCCGAGTGGTTAAAGGTGGAGAGGAGAGGCCACTGGGCACAGTCCACCTCCCACTCACTCATGTATGAATCACCCTATTGTGGGTTGGGTTCAGCGGCAAACGCTGTTGCTTTCGATTTCAAAACTTAGTTTGGACTTTATTTTGACAAAAACTTGGATCTTATCCAGTTTCTGTTGTTGCTGGTTTGGCCTGGATTACCATGGACACCAGCTATGTGACACAAATACAAGCTAATTTATGGGTTTTATTGTTTGTGACTATAGTTTAACCTCCTTATGTCCTAAATGTAAGATCTCCAAATGGATATTCTTGCTTATTTTAATTGTACGCAGTTCTTTAAATGTCCTCTGAGTAAATGTATATTTGCCAATTTATCCATAACAACTGGAACTGTCAATATCTAGCCAAATATTTTCCCAATTTACCATCTATAGAAAGAGTGCCCCTAAGATTAGGTTGTTACCATAACAACCCGATACTGACTGGGAAGCACAACGCCTTTCCTTTCAGAAACTGTTGAAATTTTTCCAGGTAGCGCAAAGTGTGGCGAAATTACGGCACTGCAAATTTGGCTCAATAGCTGGCGCTCCGTTTAGGATTTAGAGAGTTTGGTCACATTGTAGAGTGTCAGAAAATTATTTATTAAAATCAATGTTCATAGCTGCAGATTCATATCAACATACGTATATATTCAACTTGGCACAGATGGCTATTTCTGCCTCTTCTTTTTCCACAATGACTCCACAAATGAAGTGCTCCCTTGTCTCATCTGTACATCTACAAGTAGCAAACTCAGAGATCAACGATGGGCAAAAAAGAACTGAATGAGAAGATGCTAATCATTTAGCAATAAACTGAAGCAAAACTGAAGCAACAAATAACATGAATAAAAAAAGTTTCACCTTGCTAAAGCAGTGATTTATAACTGCATCTACTGTAGGCGTGAGTGGAAAACAAAGTAAAAATTGTTTTTTTTCCTCTTAGCGAAAGAATATTTATTTGAATCTTTTATTATATTCCCTAGCGACTGCAGCCTGGTTTATGCCAGCTAGCTTTGAAGTAGTCATTTTATCTTCATCTGATCTGAATTTCTCCTTCTTCATTTTCCCTGAATAGCTCTTTCAAAATCCTAAAGAAATCCTAAAAACATCACAGACTCTGTCAAGGATTCGTAATAGGTAAGTTGCTTTTTTGTGTCAGATTTATAAAGACAGCAAGTAAAAAAAAATTCTAAGTACGTTCGACAAAAGCAGAACCTGTAGTTTGTAGCCTTGACTTATTGAGACGCAGCTCCATGTACCCTAACCCTCCAATAAACAAACACCAACTTCTCTATATCACACACACTTTCCTCGTCGTCTTCATTTTTAGCAGTGGGCAGCATTACATGGAATATGAGTAGACCACCCACGGATACACACACACACACACAGAGCATAATGCTGCTGGAAAATGTGAATGGCTATGTGACTAAAAAGGCAGAAAAGTGCTAAATACAATAGTGCCTTGTGCTGCCGTGATGAGTAACACAATTTAGTGTCCATGAGCTGAATGTAGCACATATGCGTGAACATGGGTGTGTGTGTGTGTGCTATTCCAATAAAAATAGGCGACCACATGCGGGTGCAGAGAGTATTACTCACACATTAAATCAATTGGAAGGCAAAACATGTGAGAAATCTCGCCAGCCCACGATTTGCTCTGAGTTTTTATGCTAGCAGGATAACAGAGACGCCACACCCATCAACAAATACACCCACGTTGAGTTCAGACATACAGCAGGGTGATAACGCATAACTTGAGAACAATTGTACAAATTTTAGGTAATCGGAAGATGAAATGTGCCTAAAATGTTGCATTTGCACTCTTTTAGCTATTAGACAGACCACAGTCGTTTAAATGTGAGGGGGTTTCCAGTTTTAAAATGATGCGTGTCCATCCATCCATCCATTTTCTGTTCACCCTTTGTCCCTAATGGGGTCGGGAGGGTTGCTGGTGTTTATCTCCAGCTACGTTCCGGGCGAGAGGCGGGGTTCACCCTGGACAGGTCGCCAGTCTGTCGTAGGGCGATGCGTGTCCATGTCAGTTCAAAAAGAGTTTCCACCTCCGTTGCTTTCCTGTTACGTACTCTCTTTTATTGGCCGCTCTCCTATTATGTCACACGTCTGTGCAGAAGAAGCTTTTACAGGTTCATTAAACAACCGCAACTAATAAATGTACATTACTATAAAAATATCTCATTCCTTTGTAATTTACTTCCAAGAAGACAGACTCTCCTTTAATCTTCTAAAGTGCCCTTTGCAGTATTTCTCCAGGCGCTCAGGGTCTTTTTTTTTTTTTTCTTTAAACAAGTTTTATTTTCACTCATTTTTAATAATGTTCCTGCACTTCACAATGAGTTTTGTTTTCCCATTTAAATCTGACATACACTGGAATTGAGGTATTAGCACATTGCATCAAAAGACATACCTGGTTTATCTCACTGTCTGACATTAATTCAGACTAACGTTTTTCTGTCTTACACCTTTTAGAACAGGCAAAAATTATTTCTGTATGCTAAGTTGCAGAATAATGAGTGATATATATTGTTCAAAGATTGTATTTACTGTATAGTTTCAATATTATGCAATACAAGTCCCTTTTCTACAGTATAACTTGAGCAATAGTTTCCTGGAGATTTGTCCCATTCCTCCTGAAAGAACTGGCGTAAGAGTCAAACTGAAAAGGTGATCAAGGGGTCGTGAAACTTAAGTTTGCACTTCAAAACAGCTAAAATCTTCTGTTCTGGTGGTTTAAAGTGCTTTTAATAACATCAATATCATCTATGTTTGAGAGTCGATTAGAAGTAAAAAATTAAGCTCTTGTAGAGTTGTGATGTTGTCAACAAAAAACTTTGCTTACACAAGTACCCCGAACCACTTTTAAGTTGCTGGAGCCACATAGATACTGCGCAAGTGAGAGCACTTTCAATACTCGTTAGGAAAAAAAAACACCAGAGGAGTGACAGACAAGATTCAAATAGTTTCTGAGTAAATGGTGACATGCGACTCGTTAGCTGCGAAAAATGCTAATGTTAGCATGTGCTTCCAGGCTTTCTATCAGTGCTACTTTACCATTTAGAATTAGTCTGGTCTACATTATAGCATTCTATTAAAATCTGAAATACTTGGACTGATCAAAACACATTCTTTAAAACGCAGTTTGAGATTTATCAAACCTTTATTCTATTTGTGAAAAATGGCCTTTTCAGTTCTGTCAGGGGGGTTTTACCAATGGGACACACCTAGCTTGAGATAAGCTTGAACACTGCAATGCATGGACTTCTCAAACCTAGGCTGAATTATTCTACACTAACTACAGATTATTCAAAACCTATTTTGAGATTACTTTTCTCCTCTAGTGAAAACAATAACAAAAAAATAATTCTTAGTTGTACTGAAAAGTCTGTTAAAATCTGGTCGTGCTACGTTATGGTGAATCTTCCATTACTGGCATGAATTGTTGCAAATTTTGATATATACCTCACAGAAAACATATCCATTTTCGAACAAGATGTTAGTGTGCAATTTGTGACTCCAGACCCAACCTCCATTCTCCATCCATCTGCACTGAACCACCAAGGCCATAGTGGTTACTGCCAGAGCTTCCAATCGAATATTTGCCACAGGCATTCATACTGCCCCTTTCCACATATGCTTGAAAAAGATGAAACCCAACTTGAAATCGGCTATGAATGGATGGCTTCACACACAAACACACACACACACGCACGCACATCCACAAGCGCTGACAAACCAATAGCTTGGAGCCACAAGCATGTGTGAAAAGACGCACATGCTTGAGGAAATGCAAAGAAACCATGGCTTAGATTTATACAGCTCTGTAATGGAGTCCCACTCTGATGCCCAGCCACCCACCAATCCACCCACAGACAATCTTGTCATGCAGAGAAGCAAGAAGACTAAAATAAAATAATGTTTTCCACCGGAGCAGTACTTGTAAGTCAAACAAAGCAGATACGAACAGAAATCCTCAATAAATATAATTGATCTGCCACCGATCAATTAAAGAAGGAGTACATTCAAAGTGCATACAATTAAAAGTGTAAATCTACTACTTTTTCACCTGTGGATTCTTGGATAAGTCACCACACAGTGTAAGATTTCACACCCTGAGGTAGCTTGACATCATGTTTCACTTCAGCAAAGCATGAATTTGCCAATCCGAGATGGGAAGCAAAACAGATTTCTCACTTTCTCGCAGAGAGAGAATTCAGATCCTCACTCATCATCGTGTGTGTATGGTATAAACACACATACACACGCGCATTCGAACTGATGAAATGGTGCCAAAACACCACAAATAGATGTTATCTAATATTCACTGTCTTTTAAATGTCTCTTCTTTAAGTCAGCATGTAAATGTTTGGCTCCTAAGGCATAATAAATAAACCCTAAACAGCACTATGCAAAAGTATTTATCCCTTCTGAAATTCTTCTGTTCTTTTCCTGCTTGTCACACTGAAATGTTTCAGGTCATCAAAGGAAATGCAGGGTTCAAATGATGATGTTGCCCAAAAGTGCAGACAACAACTCGCGATGGTAGTGGAACACATATTTAATGAAGGGGGCAAAAAAGTACAACGCTGACGACACGACCTGGAAACGGGACGTGTAAACAAACTTCTGGAGGACACAAGAGAGGAGTGGAGGAATAAATGGAGGAAAAAGTGAGGATTAGTGGAATCTGAAGAGCTTTAGTGCTGAAGTGGTGGAAGTGACAAAGCAACCAGAAGTTCTAATCACTGGTGAGTGGATGCTGCTGGGAAAGGGAGCATCCAGAGGTAAATTGGTAAATGAGAAACAGCTGGGAAGGCGAGCAGAATAGCAAGCTAAGGTGACGAATCAACAAAGCAAAGAGAAAGAAAAGGAGAAAAAAACTTGAACCTGATATAAAATAGAACAGAAAGAAACCCTAATCTTAAAAAAAATAAATAAATAATAGAAAAAATCTGAAGCACAAACAATGAGCACAGATGAACTAACACAAGAGATAAACTAAAAAAAAGCCAAAAATAACAATGTGATGGTCTGGGGAGATTTTGCTGCTCCGGGACCTTGACAAAGTCTTGTAATTAATAGAAACCATGAATTTTGCTCTTTACTAAGAAATCCTCAGGGAGAATGCCCAACCAGCACTTTATTACATTACCTAGGTATGAACTTGGCTGATACCGCAGGACAATAATCTGATGGATAGTGGCCCAGTCAAATTCCTTTCTGTAATCCAATTAAGATGCAACCTTAAACAAGTTGGAGATCCTTTCCACTGTGGCTGAATTAATACATTTCCTTTGTCTTTTATTACAGAAGCCCGATGGCATTTGTTGCCACTTAAGAACGGCCCAAACAGCTTAGGAAGCAATGACATTTTTACGCTAGGTCAGCGTAAATCATTATTTTCGTCTGATAATTAAACATGCTTGAAGATCTGAAACATTGAGTGTGGCAAAAATAAAAAATAAAAATAAAGCAGAAGAAATCTATACAAAGCAACACTTTTTCACAACATCAAGCCAACATGCACATGTATTTGCAGGTCAGGATTTGTGCCTTTTAATAGATTTGTTTTGCATCTTGTTTATTTACTTAACTAGAAATCAAGAATTTAGACATGAATAGCAGTAAGGTTACTTGCAGCAAATTCTAAATGGAAGCAAACATCATAACAGAGGGTTAATAAGTACCCTCTGTCCTCTGTACTTGTTGACAATACATAGGGCAATAAGGCTGCACTGGTGTCAGCAGGTCAAAGCTTAATAAAATCAGAGATCGGAAATTGGCCCCAAAGCTAGAAAACGGTTCATCTCTACATCCCAATGTAGTACATAGAAGGTTGGAACTTCACATTCTTAATCATAATTGGCACTTCCGGTAAACTGCTGCCTCAACAGGCAGAAATAGGTACTGCAATAACTAAATTACCATGTTGGGTTTGCTAACAAAATGCCTCAAAGTATTTGGTATTTCTTAAGATGCAAGTATTGGGAGTACAATTGAAATAGTTGTTTTGATGTGTTATTTTTATGAGAACATTTGTTGTCACACAATCGAAAATTAAATTAACTTATGCTTTAGTACTTTGCCAAACTGCTTGTAAATAAAACTTTAAACCCCTAGAAACCAGGGTAAGAAGGATAAAAATTTTAAAAAAGTTAGGTGTTGGGCTTAAACATGTTTTTTGTTATTGATTTTCTTTTTTTGCCATTGCAATAACAAATACTTTTTTTTTTGGTTTCCTTGGTGAAAGGGCTATTAAGACAATGAAATGCCATTGCAATTACTCTGTTGCTTCCTGTTTATATTCAGGAATAACACCACTAAAACAGATACAGATATTACATCTAATATTTTATTTATATACATAAACCATACATTTAATCCTGTTATAACCCTGCTTGTTTTTTTGTTTTGTTTTGTTGTTTTTTTTTTGGGGGGGGGTTTATATTTTACATGACGCTTTTGTTCCACAACCACTGCAAGCTGCACAGTCTTTCAAAGTGCAAGTTGTAATTTCCTGCAAGAAACAACAACCTGTGGGGTCTTTCAGGAAGACCGTCACTAACTTAACTATGCATCATGTCAACAATAAGGCAAAAACAATCACAAGAACATCTGTGGGTATCCATGTCAGATGAAAGAAGATGTCTAATGTGACACACAGGCTTGCAGATACACATAGAAGCTTCCAGATTCCTCAAAGTACATGAAGAACACACTCTTTGTGGCCCTGCAAAAGTCAGTGTGTCCAAACAGGCTCAAGTTTCAGCAGGCGAGTTCTTCTAATTCCTTCTCTTTCAGTCACTGACACACAAACACACACACACACTTATTCAAGCATCTATCACCTTGACAAAACAATAAAGCACAAGTGAATTGTCTCCGTCTTCTGACCCATTTCCCTTTAGCAAGAATAGAGTTAAATTCTGTTCTTAACTCTATTCGTATTTATATTTGTTAAGACAAACATTTGTTAATATTTGTTAATACTGAATTGCCTTGTCAAGAGTGGTGGTTGGACGCATGTTGTAGAATGTGAGCATAATAGAATAAAAAGGCTGAAAAAAATTATTTAACAATTGGTCACATAATGAAAAACAGGCTTTTCTGTTTAAGCCATTGAGTTTTTGAATCAGCGCTGATGAATAGATAATCAAAGTTTGAAAAAGGACAACAGGTCTCTCTCATTGCGTGCGTGCGTCACATCTATTCTAGGAGAATTCCAGAGGGGAGACCCTGTGACTGACCCCCACCTTCTGGGACCTGACAGGATATCGCCAAACAGCAGGCACACTTACACCTGTGAATGTGTGTGTGCACACACACAAACGCTCACCTTATTGGAGGGCTGAAGGACACATAGGAGCCAAATGAGTTGCATTACAGCACTGCACGCGCAGCATTATTCAAAACAGCAGAAAATCTTCTGATTTCTGCTTGGTTTTTGAATATTTATATTTGTCTCTGGTAAAGCTTTTTTCATATCCGTTAACTCAAAAGACTGCTGCAAACATTCAAAATGTATTTATCAATGCAACCACAGAGCTTTTGAAATCTGACTTCTAATTAAACAACCATAATACTAAATTAACACATTACAGTTTGATATTCACACTAAGTGGCCTGTCAGGCATACGGCTGCAGGCTAGCAATCCAACAACATAGCCACCTAGTTACACCTGTGTGGAAAGGAAAGAACAACAAAAAGGGATAATAATCTCCAAAATTAGAGTTTGCAGCTGGGAATGACTTCACACCTGAGAGGGGAGCATTGTAAATGCAAGTCAGAAAACAGTGGGATCTGTTAACTGCTGTGGTGGCTAACCGTTGTTAGCAATGCAACCTGACAACAGCACATTTCTGTTACTTTTCTAATTTAAAACGATGGCAACATGTTTACTACACTAAGCGTGTCTGGTTTAAAGAGATAAACCAACATAAGTGCAAGCAAATAATATTGGCCACATTCACCACATTTTTATGTGCGCACAGTCAACTTTTCAGATTGAAATTCCAACTTCTTAGGACGTTTTTGAGAAAAAGGAGATTGTACTGAGATGTGAATTATTTTCCTCAAAGTTATCACACCATGATAATCTCATACCAGCCCAAGCCTACTTTCTTGTATAACTGTAGTAGGCTTGTGTCAGCCAGCTGATCAGCAGTGTGCAGGGAGAAATGAAGTAGGGTTAACCCTGTATTACTCAAAGGACAAAACTCCCGTTCATACCAACACTGTCTCTGGGAATGCATGAAAAGGACTTTAAACTGCAGGAAGTAGCATGATAGAATATCTGTGGTTATAAAACCACAAATATGATTTTTGTTTTTTTTTTTATGTTGCGATTAATACCGGTAACTGACCCATGTTCAACCAATTTTCTGGACATATACAGAAAAAAATAATGTAAAAACTGCATCTAAGCTGATTTTCCTATCCAAAATTAAGTTAGTTTCCCTCTTAAGCTTTGAGCAAATTGACTAGAACTATGCCACTTGTGAGAGCCCTTCAGGTGCCTCGCTACAGGAGTCTTGGCGTAAGATATCTCAACTTCCTTTCACACAACTGGAGGTTCCCCAGTGATGTGAGAGGGCACGAGCGCCCGCGGTATGTGTACATACCGCTCAGCGCGCGAGGACCCAAATGTGTCAATAAAACAAACAAAAAACCCCAATTCATCCTGGGAATTTCACACATACAGCCTAACTGATGTTCCTACAGGGCACAACACAGCGAGGGAAGCAAGCAAGTTTCCTTAAACAGAGAGCAGAGGAAGCACTCACTCTGACACCATCGTCTTACCTTCCTTCTCCGCTGCTCACTCCTCCTTCAGCCGATTCCCCCAAAACTCTTGTCACGACGAGGCTCCGCGCTGCCCGCAGAATCAAACCAGCTGCGGCTCGGCAGCCGAGAGACTAGACGGAGCAGAGGTTTGCTCCAACACACAGGAGCTCCGTGTGTGTACGCGTCGCTACGCGCGCGCGCGCGCGTGTGTGTGTATGGGTGTGTGTGTGTGTGCGTGTGCGTGTGTGTGTGTGACAGCTCATGGAGAGAATGAGCAGTGAGAAGAGAACCGGAGAACTTAGGGGGGAGTTCCCGTCAACAGACCGGCGGGGCGGGGGCTTCAAGAGACTGACGGTCCGGTCGGTCTTTTTACGTTTACAAATCGTTTGCGATGCTCTAAGTGCTACATTCACACTGTAGCTGCATAAAATATGCGATAGATCGATAGATCGATAGATAGATAGATAGATAGATAGATAGATAGATAGATAGATAGATAGATAGATAGATAGATAGATAGATAGATAGATAGATAGATAGATAGATAGATAGATAGATAGATAGATAGATAGATAGATAGAATTACAGTTTGTTGCGTTTTCAATTATACTTATGCAACATCCTTCACATACAATCCTATTAATGTTGATTAAAAGTCCCTAGACGGCAAAACATGTCCCAAATTTTAATTATGGGCTGAACTGTACATAGGCTACATTGTCGAAAAAAACCACACTTCTTTCTCATATCTGGCATCGTGCAACACAAATCGACTGGATTGTTAAACTCAGATGGTTAAAAAAAGAAAACTAACCCCTTCCGAAATTTCCAGATTATGTTTTATTAGGATTCAAGGGAAGAGAAACCAACATTTCAAATCATGCCTGCTGTTTAAGATAAGAACAATGGTCAAACTTTCAGACAGAATACCAGAAGTCTTCTGATGGCTACAAAAATCATGTTGCTCCTTTGCATCATGTTATGGGATGTTTATCCAAATATCAATTTTGTAAGCCTGTATAGTTTTGACCAAAGAGACAATCCACAATGCGTACCACCTTGTGAATCCAACTCAAAATTACTAACATAGTTGGATCATCCTTCCAACCCTAAACAGAAATGTTTTAAATGCAACATGAAAACACAAGCACGATATGACATTTATGCAAATGTTCTTTTTACCCATGTTTTGACGCTAAAGTACTCAAACCTATTAAAATGTGATCTCTTAACTGAACTGTTGAATTGTTCAACGTATTTTTGTCCAAACGGCACTAATTATATTTGCAGAAACAAACAATGTCCTCAGCAGGGCAAAGTTTTGGCAGAAATAAAACTCTGGATCATTACTGTCACACCTTTAATCTAATCGTACTTTTGTAATTAGATTAAAAGTGTCAGACTGCTAAAGCGCATCTGAAACAGAATATAGACAGCTTTCCACCAAATCAGCAGCAAACATCTTCTTATTACAGGGCATGAGCTGTAATGAGTAGTTCCTATGCTATGAATAATTTGGGTGAAGCGGTAGCCTATGAGGACGTAGTCATTACTGAAAAACAATCTAACAGATTTATTTTGAGTGAGATTCATGGCTGAGGTTTTTGTAATAGGCCAGTAAATTGAAATATGCTGTTCACTCAAGGAATCAAATGTAGCTACACTGCACAATTAATTGGGAGGATTGCAATACTTGTGTGCTTAAAACTGGTGTTTCTATGGAGACCAGGTGGTCAGCTTCTCCACTGACTACAGATTCTGATGGCAGGCTGGTTTTCACTGTTAATGTAGACAAGAAAAGCAATGAGTGACACGTCAACCAAGGCCTCCAGCCAAGAATCCTCTTCTATGACATGCTTTTATTTTATTTTATTTTATTTTTTTAGGAATTCTCTGTTTTGCTGACAGGAAGTGACAGAAATACCCGCGATCTGACCCTTCTCTGACTCGTCATGTGTGTCTCTATTCTGCATTGCCTGTCCACGTCTCCAAACTCTGTTTGAAGAGAGAGTGAGGCTGCAGGCTCCACTCGACCGAAACATACCCAGTTTTAGCCGATGACCTGGGAGGAGGATGAGGGGGAACGGGTCTGAGACCGGGGGTCTGTGGTTGTGTGGCAGACGGTGTGAAGTTACAGATGAATGAGAGTATGACCCACTGAGGTGGGGGTTTTTTTGTTGTTGTTTTTATGAACAGACTCACACCTAAGATCCCCCTTTAAGCCCCATAGGAATGTGTCTCCAGTAACAACATCAACCGTCACAAGGTCCACATCACGTGGCACAAACGGTCACGTCGAGAGTTTGTGTGTGTGTGTGTGTGTAGGTGTGTGGGCGTGTGTGTGCGTGTGTGTGGAAGGGGCCTATTCTTGTGACGGTTTCTGTGTGCGTGCTTCCCACAGGTTAAAAATAAAAACTCTGAGTTAATCAGAGATAGAGTCTGCCGAACTTTACAGGAAGACAACCAAAGAAGATGTCAGCCAAGCAGTGAAAGAACGAAAAACATCTCAGAGACCTCAATGTCTCAGCGGCCTTTCTTGGGACCTTAAGGTGTACATACCCTCTGTTAAAACTCAAGGCGTTTGCTTCATCGTTTGTTGCTTTTATCATGTGTGAATCATGTGCAAAACAAACCAGTTTATGAAAGGAAGAAAACTGACAAACATATTAAAACGTGCACGACTGCAATGAAGTGGTTCCATAAATATTCACTCTCGTACTACAGCTTTGTCGTTTAATCATTTTACACCTGCCGTTAATTCTTATGAATCTGATTAAGCTAAAATAAAGTTCAACTTGTACGATTTTCTTGGTATTTTTTCATCAGCATCATGTAGCTGAAGTCATAGTTTACTGATAGCTTACAAAAGAGCAAAACGATTTGAGGGGAAAGGTATCAGTCAGGAGGGGGGGGGAAATCCTCCCCTATTAGAGACGGATCATGCCACATAGTGAAGCCAGCCGCCCATAATTGGAAAAACTTTTGAACTATTTGAACAAGAGCAAAATAATAAAAACTTTTTTTTTTTTAAAAACATCCAATGACTGTCATGAATAGCTCCAAATATCTGTCAGTTTTCTTCCTTCGAGTGTCTACTAGGAAGTACTTTTTCTGCATCACTACAAGTCCAAGGATGAATCCACATCAACAACAATTTACAACAAGAAACATGGAAGAACTTTAATGAGTAAAAATGTCGGATTAGGATTGGAGTAAAATGATCTCTGCCTATGTTGTCATCATTCTGCTATTCATTTTGTTTTCCCCTTACTGTCACAGAGCAACACAAAAGCACAAAGGACAGGCAACCTTGCACACACTCACTCCTGAGGGAAATTTAGAGAGAGCACTTAACCTAACATACATGTTTTAGTTTTAGACACAGGCAAAAGGAAGAGCATGTGAAGCTGCAGAAAGAGATCCAGCCAGGACTTTCTTGCTGCAGTGAAAATAACTTCGATTGCAGTGATTCTGTAAACAGAAAAAGCGATTAAACTGTCACGAATCTGGGTTGTTTGTTTGGTCTTCTGTGTAGATTTTTCCCCCCCCCCCCCTCGTTCACTCAGTGCAGCTGATCCAGTGTGTGAGGGCGAGGCGGCTCTGATTGCAGTTGGCGCACCTGACACCAATCGAGCTCATCAATCTGAGGCTGGTTGTGCGAGAGCAGATGCACAATCAGCCGTTGTTGTGGTAATTTAGCCTCTCCTGTGGCCAGCTGAAACAAAACCTCATGTTTCTAAATGACTTACATGAATTTGACCTCGAATCTTGATGAGCTGTTTTGTGTTTTCTGACAAAAAAAACACTAACAGTGCCCCATTTCGAGTTTCAGTTATTCATTCTTGGTCTTGAAACCATCCGTCTTTACCGCTGCAATTCTTTTGCTTATAAAAGGAATGCTTTGTGCCGAACAATATTTGTGGCACAGGAGAATGAAAAGTGATAAATATCATCACACAACTCAAAACTGAAGGAAGAAATAATCAATCTAACTGTCCTTTTATGTTGCAGCTACCATGTTGTTGTTTTTTTTTAGGATTGTTGAGTAAGATTTTTGTGTATTTCCTACATAGGTAGTTGGCCTATACCTACATGAATTCTTAGAATCGAACGTCCAGTTAAAACAGTAAGTAGCATTGTCATGGTGAAAGGTCGCAATATGGAAATCCTCCTTTATGATGCAGGTGTCTAGAGAAACACGCTGCATAAAATGTAAATTACATTTGAATTCCGCATTTTTAAATCGCCTTCAGCTCGCAGGCGTGCCTCATCTTTGTCACGTTCCGTAAAAATCGAGGCCTAAAAGCACATGTAAGCGGGCAGTGATTCATAGAAATTAATAGACATGTAAAGTGAGGAACAGAGCCAACAAAACAGATTATATCTCAAGTGAAACTCACAAGTCAAGTTCACCAGGAACAGAAAGGAACGGGTGGGATAAAAAAATAAAAAAAAGGCTGTGAAAGTGCTGATATATCCCTGACAAAAAGGAACAGGGTGCGTCACTCGGCACCCCGGACGCCAGTATGGATGAACTGCGAGAGCAAGCATGTGAGAACCCGCTCTGAAGACCAGGCACCTGAACAGGAGCTTCTGCTGAAAGCAACAGATGCCAAAAATGTAACATCACACATATAGGCAAGAGGACAAGAGGGTCAAACACTTGCGTGCCCACACCCAGGCAGAAATATTTGGTGCCTAGCAACAGTATTTGTATCCATTTCACTTTGTCATGTCGCACACTAAAAGGATACTTGGGTTTCAGCATGTTTGCTTTGTGTTCTTTTTTTGGTCTTTTTCAAATAAATTGCATTTTTATTTGACAGCTGTCTCCTGCAAAAAGAATCCGTGTGTATTTTAATCTCAGACGCATCCGAGATGCCGGCAGGCAAATCCGGCTGGCAGCTTCATGACGCGATGATGTGGGAGAGGGAAACTGGTCAGACGTGGTGGGAAGATGCGGGAAGTTTATTGTGAGAATGGCCCAGTCAAAGTCCAAAAGCTGTTGAGAATTTGTGGGCGGAGTTCAAATGTAATGTTCACAGTTGCTGTCACACTCACACCGAGTCCCTTCCTTCCACTCGCATCTATTCACTACTTTGCGTTTTCGCAGATAAAATCTCCGTAAAATACCCCTGTCGTCTGTGGCTGCAGCTCCACAAAGTGTGGAAAAACTTCAAGAGCTGTGAACTTTTTTTTTTTTTGCAAAGCACTGCAAATCCAGCAGGCAGGGCTGAGCTTATTGCTAAACCGAAGTTAATGAAACCCTTGACAGCATGTGATCTTTTCACAGGGAGGGCCCTGCTTTCCTGCATCTGTCTGTTTGCGCTGCAGCTATCAGCAGGTTTGATGATCTGAGCTTCTCTGTGCTTTTGGGAATTTGGGCTTCCTTTCTTTCTTCCTCCTCAGGGAAATGTCAGTAAAAAAAAAAAGAAAAAGTGGGGGAGAGCTTTATTACAGCCTGCATGATACCAGCTGTTTAAATGCTTCCCTTCTCCAGAAGAAGACACCCCTCTTCCTGTCTTCCAGGCATGTCCTTCAGCGTGCTTCATGTCCGAATGCTCCGATCCTAATTCGCAAAAAACAAAACCCCACACACACTGGGACCACGGATTTTAAAAAAAGTTGCATTTGTGTAATTTGTAAGTAGATGTGGAATCAGAAGAAGTGACACCTCCCTTTCTTTCCTCACACACAAACACCACATGTCTGACTGCGTGTGTGTGTGTGTGTGTCTTCTCTGATTGCCGCCGACTGCAACACTCTCACCCTCTCTCCGCCGCAACAGCTGTCTCTTGTCAGTGTCGCCGCGCAGCAGCTGAGGACGTCCAGGGAGGGGGTCCAGAGAGCACGTTTAACAGCCCCGGTTCTGGCCGAGGGGGCTGGAAGTGGGACTGTGGGGGTGGGGGAGTTGGTTACCAGAACATCAGGATTGCATTTGGAACAAGAGAGAAAGGCCCGTGGGAGTGGGCCCAGGGCGTTGGCTTGGAAGTAAGGAGGTCACCGGAGCGTGCTTGTTCATCTGCGCTCTTTCTCCTGTGTGTCCACTACCAGCTTGGTGGAAAACATAGCTTGTTTATATATATATATATATATTTTTTTTTTTCTTTCCTCTTTTGGGAAGCCTGCAAAGGAGGTGCATGCCTGGGGGTAAAGGTCAGGACAGAGGCATGCAGTTGTCTACATCGATGTGACACGCAACCTTTGAACCCTCTCTGCTCAGGCCATCTGCCGGCGTGATGCCTTTGCTAATCTTCCGGGTGGATGCAGGGTCTGCTGCAGGAGATCCCACCGCAGGATCTCCAGCAGACCAGTGAGAAACAGAAAAAGCCTGCAAAGACGATGCAGCAGGGAGAAAATTGATTGTGAACTTGTGCTTTTCCCTTAGTAAATATGTGTCCAACATCCAAGCACACAAAGAAATCAACATAGATTATTTGGTGGGAAATTTTACTTTAAGGCAACATCTGCTGGTCATGTTGTTATGTCTTTACGCAGAAGACTGGACTGGGGCAGATCCCATCAACAAAAAGTTGAAACAAACTGTTTGCTTTTACACATCGTAACATGCAATACTTTGGAAAGAATAGATATTTTTAGAGGCAAACAAGTAAAGCAGCCCGTTTTAATTAGAACTGATGATTGTTTTTTATTTTTCTAAATTTTTCTAGTCTTTCTATGATTTTTTTTGCAGCTTATTCCCATCTACAGTTCCGGTCCACTTTACGATGACTAGCTCACTTTTCCATCGTTTTCGTCGTATGCATGGATTCCTTGGCTTGTTACCGACATTAGGTGTGACTTTCATGTTTTGTTTTTTTTTATTTTTTTTATTTTCCTACTCTGTAATCTGGTTCTTAGCTGTCATGGAAAGATTTAGTTGTAAAAGGAAGGGAGGAGTTTGCCAGTAAATGGAGAGGAAAGCCTGAGTCTTTCCTCTCCATTTGAATCTGATGACATATTCAAAGCTTTCACCTGGCAGGCACCAGACTGGTGCCGATTCTCACATTCACATGAAAAACAAGGTTTTAATTGATTCCTAATGCCAGAGCATTAGTCAGAGTTCACGTTTGCCCCTGGCAGTTCTGTGCACGCATTGTGTCCAGTAAATGAGATTCAGAAAATCTAAGTTTTTGGGGGTTTTTTCTTTCTTTTACACTGCACACAATGTTACATGAGCTAATGGAAAACCAACAATTTACGTAATTAGGCCACAAATTGTAGTGAGAAAGAAGATAAATCACATTCTGAAGATGAGTTATATAATTTACAGTTACTCGGTATGCCCCTTACAAAAACCAGACAATTTCTGCTGTTCTTTCAGATATAAAACCTTGTTTTGCTTTTGAAATAAAAAAAAAAATAACAGGGTGTCTCTTCCAAAATGGCGCCCGTGGTGTTAGTTGAACAAAGTAAGCACCACTTGTTTGTGATGTCCCTGAATGTTTCAATACTCTATTATCACCCTGTGTTGCTTTGGTTAGTCACTGCATCACAAAGATCACATATTTTGTATGGAGTGTGTGCAAAAACATCATTTATGTAAGCAGTTATACGTTCAAAGTCTGACAAATACAAAAAAAAAATGCCACTCCCTCATGACAAGAACCTTTTCATTTTAAGGACTTTGTTGACTTTTGCATTTTGTGTAGTTGGGTTTCCGCCTGCTGAGCTCTATTCAGAAAAGTGGTACAGAAATACCATCACCTACCTCTATGACACCTCACAAAACACACTGCCTTCAAAGATTAAATATAGACTCCTGCAGATTTGTTCTAAATACCCACAGGTGAGTGATTCCTGGAGAAATGTAGCAGCAAAAAAAAAAAAAATGACAACTTGGAACGTAATATTGTGTCCAAGCTGCTTTTGTAAATTTTCTATTAAAAAAAAAGCAGCTTCCTGACATAAGAGGGAAATATGAAACCTCTTATCTTGTTGTCTAATTTTATAGGTAGAGCTGTTTCAAAAACTTCATTAAGGGGCAGCTGACAGATTTTTTTTTTTTTACGTGACCCCCACATCTTCTAATGGCTCCCTGGACTACTCTCCATATCCAGTATGCATTGTATCATAGTGATGCGCTCGAGAGGGAAAATATTTTCTCATTATCCCTGTGACACACTGCGATGATGCACAGTAAATCTTTGATTCATCCATCTGTCATCCCTGCAGCTGTATACACACAACAACCGTCTGACTCCTATTGGGAACTGCCTGAAAATCTTTCTCTCTCAACGCACTTGAGGACATCCTTGATTTCACATCAGCCACATCATTTTGTGTGTCTGTGTGTGTGTGTGTAAGTTATCCTCCCAGGAGTGTCTGCGCTGGAGTATATTTAGTTAGCTTGTAATTTCTCCCTCACAGAAGTCTGTTATAAAACCCTAATTTGCATTCCGGTTGGGTCCCGTTTCCTCTTGGAACGCCTTTAAAATCAGAATAGCAGACGCAGAGCGGAGCAGAGCAAAGTGCTGTAACTTTTGGAGGCATCTGAAAGCAGAGTCAGAGCAAAGGGGCCTTGCAGTGAGACGGGGACCGCCTGAAATGCAAAACCTCCGTTTCTGCCTTATGTGTTCAGTCAAGTTCAGTGACCATAAGTGTAATTCCAGTCAGCGTCACAAGAGAGGGGCCCTGTCTCTGCCCTCCATACCACAGACTGTGAGGAGATGCCAAGCCAACACACAGCAGGGAGGAGGGTGGCAGGGAAGGGAATATTTTAATGCACACATACCCCCCACCCCACACACACAACTGCAGATACTCTAGAAAATGATCTATATCAAGTTTGCATTCCAAGCTTTCCTGCTGACATTGATTCAGAGTGGCTCCTTGAAAGTGGTAAAGTGTGGCGTTTGTGATATTTACGTGGCACAGCACCGACCTGGTGAGGAATTTTAAACGTCAAGATGGCTGCAAAAAATAAAAATAAAAAAAGGTTTGGAGTTTTATGCACCGCCAGTTTGACAATTGCAGAAGAGGTCACCGGAAAAAACATGAACCAATTCTACAGGATGTTCGGTTTCGTGATCGTATCCTTCGCCGAACATCTGTTTCTCCATAATCTGAGTCATTCAGAACAAGAAATGGGGCCGAGTTACATCCGAATCAGAATTTGAAAAATAACAATAGCCATTTTTGCATTTTGGCATTGAAAGTGGTTTTAATTGTTCTGTTTCAGGGAAGCTAGGTGAGAATTTTTTTACTTACTTTAACTTTTTTTTTTTTTTCCATTTATTTATGATTTTCTGACAGCTCCACTCCGATTTCTCTACAGTCTACTACTCTAACACGGTCTGGAAGTCTAGCGGCTTTGTTTTGGAAAACCATCTCAACCCAGAGGGTCAGATCCTCATCCAGTGCCGTGCTTATTTTGACACGAGGCCCCCAGGGACTGGCCGCGGCCATCGTTGAGCCGTGGGAGAAAACAGGGAGATAAATAGGACATGGAGACAGACTGCCAGACAAATGACACTGAAACTCTTTTGCACTGTCCCCACTGTTATCTTCAGTATTGCTCCCCTGCGCAGATCCATTTCTTTCTGGGACTGCGAAACAGATTTAGAATAAATTTTTGAAAACGAGCTGCTGAGTGTTACACCATGTTTTAATGAGGCTGTCATTCATCCTCCCTATCTGCAACATCCTTCGTTTAAATTCGGGCCAGGCGCTCTTTTAGTGCGACATTCTTTCTCCTTCGATGCTCATGTTTCCTGTGTCAGATTATCAAGGTGACCCATTTACAGTAAAAAAACTTAAAAAAAATTAACAAAGAGTGTAATCCAACCCTGGCTAATAAAAAACTAAAAAGAAACAGCGCTAGCCTGAAGTTTTATTGTGATATTGCAATCTCAACTGAATGCTGTCTTCAATCCTTTAATAGGAACTTTAGGTTTTCAATAAGATGTTTCAGTCAGGACTAGGACGCTATCTTGGTTTGTGTACATTTTTACACCTCAGATTCAAAATTTATTTCTGTTTTTCCTGCGTTGTGGGGCATTTTAAACCTCTTGCAACTAAATTCGGTTACAGAGACTCGAACATCTTTCACTCAACTCATTTTGAGCAGCTTTAGGCCCAACGTTAACCATTTCCAAATGATCCCCATTCATACGTGTGCATCCTTTTGACATACTAAAATCAGTTTTGTCGTTCGTCAAGGTTTTGAAGAACTTTTTTTATTTTTTATTTTGATGCCTTTGCAGATACAGTTCTTATGGGAGTTTCATTTTAGATCAAGTTCTCCATGTTATGGCTTTCTTTACATTGGCTCCTGGCAAATTTTACAAGAAATTACTAACTATTAATTGCAACATAAACAGTTGTTAAATGGTAAATTTTATTTTATCCCTTTTCATCAAACAATTTTATAATTATTTAATTATGTCAGCATGACTTTGCCTACTAAGCACTTTTTTTTAAAGCGCTCTAGAAAATAATGGTAAGTTGACTTTTAAAATAGTCTTTTGATTTTTTTTAAAAAAAAGGATTCTAATCTTAACAAATTTATGACGAAGAGGTTACGATTTATCTGTCCAATAGATTTTAATTTATACTAGTCACTGTTGCATCTTCCTCACTTATCAAAATCTAATTTACATATTAGAAGTAACAAAGTTGTGCATATAGAGCTGTGCTTGAAATGCTTTCACATTAACCAACACTATTACTGTGTGATGAGGAACCAAACAAACTCAAATGATATTTAACACTGAAATAAAGGCTCAGCTCGTCGCTCACTTTGCTCTATATCTAGCGCAACAGCACCCCTCTGTGGTCAAAAATTATTTTACACTTTTTCATTTCTCACGTCTTTTTTCCAACAAACTTTATTTAAACAAATGAATGACTAAGAAAACAAATGAATGAATTATATAGAAGAACACAGCAACTACACGAATAAACAACTATTGGTGTTAATGTCACAAATACAGTCTCTCTGAGTTCCTTTTGTTTGTATTGATTTAACATTGGTTCACATCCTTAACAAAAAGAAGGGGTTTTAATTTAAAGACATGTATGAGCAAATTTAGCAAATAAATAAAATAGAAATAATTAACTAAAACATTTGAATGGAAACACTCCTCAAAATATTGTTAATAAACATCCTAAACTCTTTCCAAAAAAAAAAGAAGAAAAAAAAAAAACTTCGTATGAAATTGAAGTGCCAAAAAAAAAATGCGTCAAAGTTTCTGGACGATCACCACTAAAATTGCAAATAATATTTATGTCTCTTCAGTTTTATCGCATAATGCCTTCAGTACAAACGTCCCAGAAACAAACGTGTTTCTACACTGTCTCTTCAAAGTAAAAGTCTCAACGATGAAGCTTTTTCTTAGTTATTGTTTTAACACGTAGTGACGGTCCTGTAAGTTACAGGACCGTTAAGACAATTACAAAAAAAAAGTATATATATTGCTTTATTTTATATGTATAATAAATTTCAAAAACGTACCTGAACGTATTTTCTCCTGAAATAAACCCCTTCATGTGAAAGGCTTCGAGCGGAAGTACCTGTGCCTCCTCCAGCCCCGAACAAATGAAGTGTGTGGGGTTGATGTCTGGGTCCCAGCCGTCTGTGGGACAGAGAGGACATTGACGCTGAGGGACAGAGCATGATGGGACTGAAGGCAGTGGTCGTTACGGTGCTGCTGGCCGCAGCGCTCTCCTACTACATCTACACCCCGATGCCTGATGCCATCCAGGAGCCCTGGAAGCTGATGGCTGTGGATGCTGCGTTCAGGACCGGCATGAACCTGGTAAGAGAAAATGCGTTCCCTGCCTTCTGAGGCTGCAAGCAGAAATGTGAGGCTTCGATTCATTAACATATCTTGTTTCTATATTTTTTGTTATGCTTTAAGTAAATGGCATTAGATTTATTTATTTTTTTTAATGCTCAGCCACTGAACTCTTCCCTGGTATTGATAACGGTATCAGCTGCACTTTGACCTGAATGAGAGTGGGTATGAAGTCATATTTTCACTGTCTGACATTTTTTGCTGCTAAATTGTGTTGCACAATTAAATTGTGCTTGTATGTTTTATTTAGTGCAATCTATTTTCAGAGTGCATCTCTAGTTAGAACAAATTTACTCCAGTGTGTGCTAAGAAATGCAATACTGATGCAGGAATAGTGCAATTTTGAACTGTAGCAATATTTGTCACAGTGCAAAGCTGCAGTCACTCTGACGGCGCCATAAGGAAACGCTCCTGAACTTCACCTTTGCTCCATAATGGGAAGTTCACACTGTCCAGTCAGAGGAACATCTAGATTGCCTAACTAGCTGAGGTTCATGACAGGTCTTTTGCAGAAGCGTTTAGTGTTTTACTTTACCTGGTGTCAATAAATGGGGTAAAAGTTAAGACTTTGGAGAGGAGATTGATTTATGTTGCGTTGGTAAATGTTTCAAAGTTCTTTGAACTTTTTCTGCATTTTTTTTTTATTCAACAGCAACAAAATTCCAGCCATTTTCTTACCTAGACAAACAGAAATTGGTGCATGATTAGGAAACTGATCATGCAAGGAAACTTGGTTATTTCACTTTTTTTAAACAATGTACGTACGTGGATAACATGGGTTGTTGTGTGTTCAACTTTTTTTTTTTTTTACTGCGATACTATGAAATAAAGTCTATCGCAAACAACTGCTCTGTTGCTAATTTGATTAATAGTTTCCAGGATTGTTGTGCTTTTATTTTAAGTGCTTTTGATGAGCAGAACATGAATGGTTCTTTCTATCTGAAATGTGGTGGAAGCAGCAAGACTGTACTTAGTTGTTTCGGGGGGTTTTCTGTCTGTTTTTTGTTTTTTATAATTAACCACAGTCGTGTTTTGTGAAGCCATTGGACAGTGAAAGAGAAAGCATTTCCTTTTAAATAAAATAAAGCAAAGATCACCGTTCATATCTTTCATGTTTAAGAATCAGGGCCTCATGTACTGATTCTTAACTCAGTCCCTGCCAAAACATGCGCCTTCTGGCATTCATGCAGGACGAGTATTGAGACAGTCTTTGTGGGACAGAGGGCAGACGGTACAGGACAACAGAGCTCACTGGGTCAGATGTCTTTTCCTGTTAATGGCCTCCATCATCTGTGCTTTTCATTTAATCCATCTGAGATTTTTATTTTTTTTTTATGTCTCACTGTCTTCAGGCTGCTTTGAAATACCACCTGGGTATCGACCATTACATCACAGCATTCAGACGCTCGATGGAGGGCTTCGAGTCAACGATGGTGATGCTGGTGGGCTCCAGGTCTCCTGCGGGGGTCGTCCCCGGCGTGAAGATCAGCGACATCACCTTCGCCGGCGTCCCCGTGAGGGTTTACGAGCCGCCAGCCGGAGGGGAGGGTCACCTGAGGAGAGGCCTGATGTATCTCCACGGAGGTGGCTGGGCCTACGGCAGTAACAGTGAGAATTTTTTAAAATATATTTACAGCACCTTGGCTCCTTCAGCAATCGGCACAAATCAGTTAAGAAATGTTTACTTTTATACATTAAAAAATAAAAAATGCTTCACCTGGAAAATATTGTCCTCTCTTTCCTCAGAGATGGGTGCATATGATAAAGTGAGCCGCATGATTTCTGATGAGCTCAACACCGTGGTAGTCTCTGTTGAGTAAGTTTATCTCTTCTTCTGACATCTTAACTTGTTATGGTAGTTCTTGCTACAACATTTTTTTTTAAAGAATCACAATTATACCAGAGCTTAGCAATATCACTAAGCATACAATAAATTGGAACGCAGTGCAGCACATTTGCAGCAGGCCATAATTAATAACTATGACAACCCGTTTGCTAAAAATCGACACAGACCTCCCCAAAAACAGCAGCGTCCGTGGCCTGAAATTCAGGTATCATGTCTGGAGAAAAATCTCCACTGCTCACCTAACACCATATTTGACGATCTTGTATGTTTATTTTTTAAGAAATTTACTAAAATATCAGAAGAAATGTTTTACTTTTTAGATATGGACCATCTTGTGTAGATTTCCAACATGAAAAGGAGAACGGTTAAAGGGTTATGAACTCTTTAGAAGCAGGTTTGTTGGGACAAACAAACTCTTACCTCTTAAAACTTTCTCTGAACGTGTGTAGATATCGTCTGTTTCCAGAGGTCCTCTTTCCAGAGCCATTTTTAGACTGTGTCGCTGCTGCCAAACACTTCTTATCTCCAGAGGTTCTGGACAAGTACGCCATTGACCCCGAGCGTGTTGCTGTGTCAGGAGACAGCGCCGGAGGAAATCTGGCCGCCGCCGTAGCTCAGGAGGTACTCGCAGAACCCAGGGTCTTGGATTCATGTGACAGCTCAGCTGCAAGCTCAGATGAAATTTACATTTCTGAGTGTCTGTGTTTCTCCAGGTTGCTACAGATGACAGTGTGACTGTGAAATTCAGTGTCCAGGCTTTGATTTACCCAGTGCTCCAGGCTCTGGATTTCAACACACCCTCCTACGTGCAGAACCGGAATATGGCCATCCTTCCTCGCCACATCATGGTTCAGTTCTGGCTGCAGTACCTCGGCGCCGACATCTCCCTGAAGCCCCAGCTCATAGCGAACAACCACAGCGCCCTGCAACACTCGGCCCTCACCCCAGAGCTGAGGTCTCGACTGGACTGGACCTCGCTGCTTTCTCAGAAGTTCACGAAAAGCTACAAGCCGGTCGTCGTGGAGAGAGACTCTCACGGGCTCCTGAAGAAGATACCGGGGTTGCTGGACACTCGATCGTCACCTCTGCTGGCTGGACCGGAGGTGCTGGCCAAATGTCCTCGTACGTACATTTTAACATGCGAGTTTGACGTGCTGAGGGACGACGGGCTGATGTACGCCCGGCGTTTGAAGGACGCCGGAGTGTCGGTTACTAGCGATCACTACGAGGACGGCTTCCACGGATGTCTGTCCTTCATCAACTGGCCGTTGGACTTTGATGTGGGGAAGAGGGCACTGAGGAGCTACATGACCTGGCTGCAGAACAACTTGTAGCTTGAACATACGCACTCACGGAAGTCAAGAGCAGACGTTTTCGTTTAAACTTTTTCCCATTTTCTCGAGATAGGGACTTAATTTCCCCAATGGTTTTCTCAAGATAAGTTAATCTCGAGAAAAACACTCCTAGTTTTTGCGAGATCGCAAGATGATGTGCGTTAAACATGATTCCATCCCTCAAATGTATGCCAGAACGGGTTGCATTTGAAGGCAACTCGTCTCGAGAAAACCATTGGCAAAAGGTATATGTGGAAAAAGGGTCGCTCTCAACTTCCGTATGCGCGTTCTCTTGCTGTGTAAAATTGGTCTTACTGAAGGGCTTGCACGTTTTCTCTTTGTTCAAAAATGTACAATCCAAGCTCAGGGCCTGGAGATGAATGGAAATCCAAACTTTGTACAAGTGAAATTTGTAGTCTGCAGACTTTAGTCACCATCAGCAGTCCAACACGGTAACCAGCTAACCAAAGAATAAAGAACTTTTTCATAAATGAATCAGCTGTAAAACAAATAAGTGAATGAATTACTTTTAGATATTTGATGCCAAGCAGTATATAAGATAAATTCCTTTAGATGTCATTTGTCTGAGTACTATGCAACATCTGATCTCCTACATTTGCAGCTTTTGCCATCATCACCAAGTCTCAAATATGACCAAAACCTGATTTTATTATTCATATCTGAAGAAAAATGAAAACGTTGTTGTTTACCTTAGCTGTAATCTGTCATTACCAGCTCTCTTTACGTAAACAATACGAAGTTGTCTTCAAGGCGAATTATCTTGACCCTCAACAATCACTAGCAGATTGCACTTTAACATTTAACGACATGTATTGCACTTGGTTTGAATCGATTTGTGTTTTTTTTTGATTGGCTAGTCAGTGGCTTGCAATAGTATCCACATTCCTTGGACTTTTATGGCCCGCCGTCTTTTGTGGCTCTGTTTCTACAATCCTTCCTCGTAAGATTTCTTTCTTTTTCTTTTTACAAAATAGTTACTGCACAGTGAACGTAGGTCTGGGCTTTGACTGGGCCATTCTAACACACAAATATCTATTGATCTAACCCATTCCTTTGTAGCTCAGGCTGGATGTTTAAGAGTTGTTGTCCCTTGGTCTTCATGGTGCAGAGTCCTTCACACAACGACTGCACTTGTAAATAAAATGACGCACATGTAACCTCTTTTTACAAATCAGTTGAGTTCTCAAGGCAACCGGCTGTAATGGATTTCATTTAGGGGTGTCAAACTAAAAAGGGTTAAAGACAACACGCCTTTCATATTTTTATTTGATAGAAAATATTTAAAAATCACATATTTTTACCCCCTTCTCACATGTATGTGCTGTTCTGTGTTGGATATAAAATGTGAAAAATGGAAGAAAACAAAAAAGTGTCAAGGGTATGAATAGTTTTGCAAAGCACTGTAAATGTCAAAAAAAAAAAAAAGACTGCATTTAACAGGGATTTTTGTCCATTGCAAACACTCCTGCAATTACCAAAGGTGCTTTAAGGTAATTTTTTAAAAGCGTTTCTCTAAGTGGAATAATTTCAATGTCTTTAAACAGTGTTGTATTTTTCCAAGACTGAAATGAAGAAATGTCTCAGATTTATGAGTAAGTAAATAAAACTTTTTAATCCGCATGCATGCACATAAATATTTTTTGGGGGGAAATCTTTGTGAAATGTTAGGCAGCAAGCCTTCATCAATAGTCTGATGTCAAGATTTTGGGGTTTATATTACAAGTTTATGCTTCATGTGTTTGGCTGATTTTCAATAATGAATGCTTGAATTAAAGGAATGAATAAATGAATGCTATTTATGTGGAGGTTGTTTTTTTTTTGTTCAAATAATGAGTCCGTAAAAAAATTAAAGGCTGCAGACTTTAGTCACCATCAGCAGTCCAAGAGAATTTAAAAGAGAGTGAAACAGCGCCCCCTGTTGGATATAAAGAAACCTACGCCTTCTACTTTCTGTACCTCATTGGGTGATTCACGACTAAAAACGCAACCAAGCATGGAGTAGAATATTTTACATGAACTAGTGTGACAAAGTGCTTTTTTTTTTAAAACTTAAATTCACCGATTAGAAACGTTTAGGTGCGTTTTGTTTTTACAAAAATGGAAGAAACAGACAAATAATTGTCACATTTATCTCAACTCCTGTTATACCTATAGAAACCAGTCACCTGCTTTTACTAATAACATAATTGCACAATATTTGTTCGAATTTCCCATGAACCAGAATTAATGAGGTTGACATGAATAAACGTTATTACTCTTCAAAGCAACGTTGAGATGCTTCTTCCTGTTGGGCGGCTACTGATATACTGTCACTGATGTAATCACCTCTTTAACAATTACCAGCACGCCCCGTGCTCTGCTTTTCGGCTCTCCTGTTTGTTTTGCCTGTGAGCCGATGAGCAGCTGTTGTCCTCGTTCAGGAATTTAGGGAGATTCCACACTCGGAGGAACTCAGAGAGGGGAAGCCTTTGGGGCAGGAAAAAAAAAAAAAAAAAAGAGGAGTGGAAATCAGGAGAGGGTGGATGAAGCGTCCTTGATTGTCTTCGAGGTATTATAATCCGCTTTGGGGGAAAAAAAAAGATGGTTCATTTTCTCAATTTTTGAAGCTTTTTTTTTTTTAAACAGACTCCGCTGTGTCAAGTCAGGAAAATTAGGACAAAGTCCTACAACTCCAGTCGCACAGGAAGTAGGCGGCCTCCAGTCCAACATGAGGGTGAGGAAGTTCATCCAGGAACAAGGCAAAGAAGACAAAATTGGAAACTAAAGGAAAATGTATTGCAATGGACATCACAAATAGCTAGAATACAGGAATAAAAAACAAAGTTAAATGTCTGAAAAGAAGCTAAACGCCTATTACACATAAAATTTGGACTAAAACTCTTAAGACCTGGTAATCCTGCTCTACTTGGTCCAATGGAGTTGGGGGAACATACAAAGTTTTATAAGGGCCTCATACCAGTTACAAACCTGTGGATTGGGGGGTCCTGGTGATCATCTGCTCCTCTGGGCCGCCTGTTCATGAATCTATGACTCAATCACACAGCATCAGCATTAAGCATGTTGGATCTGTTGGTTTCCTATGACTCAGCCACATATCAAAGACATTGATCTGGCTACTGATGATGCACTGCTGCTATTTTGTGCTGATGTGTGCAAGTACTCACTCGAAAGATAGAGGAAGGGAGTCTGACCACAAAACTCCTTGATGAACCTGTCTTGCTACCGGCCCGTCCAGGAACAGAGCCAAACCACTTGTGATATCTCACCTGTGTTTCTTTCTCAAGCTGGAGTCCTTTTTTATTTATTTATTTGTTCTTTTCTGTAACTCTGATGTGTGCAAAGTTGCAATAATTGTACATCCTTACGCTCAGCAAGAACATGCCTCACAATAACAACATCGATCTGGAACTGATGAATGAAAATCAACATTCGGAGGCCCGTTTGCTGTAGGGACAGAAGACAGGCATGTCTCTCATCGTGTCATCTTCCATGCCCGAGGCAAAAAAGCCTTCAAGTATCACTTTCCTCTCTCATTCCTTTGCTCTAGCAAGCCTGGGAACTGACTTGTTTCATGGAACTCGAGGGATTTACCACCTCCTCTTCTGCTTTTTAAAAAATCCCCGATAAGTGAAGACAACAAGCTTCGACCTATAAAAGAGAAGCAGATTAGTCACCCATCTAAACCTGTCTGAGCTACCTCGGCATCTATGTAGAGCCGTGCACCATTGTGACTGCATGAGCACGACTGATGCTTGCATGCTGATGCGAGAGCATTTTAGACGTTTCCACGCAAGTTTTGATTGTTTTTAGTGGGCCGTCCGCATCCAGGAGCTCTGTGCATTCGGTGAGCTCCACTCCCACTTCCCCGCTCCAACAATGGGGAAGAGGCTAGAGGTGAAGGAATGAAAGCTCAGGAATCACTCAAGGTTAAGCAGCGCACAGCGAATGGTTCCCATGTGACGAGCTCAACCCAGGGCTGAACCGAAGTCAAAACAATCGCAAGTCGTTCGGCTCCGACCAGTTAAATTGCCCCACAATGGCTGGATACAATAGGAAGGGGAATTTGTTTTTCTTCCATTTTGAATTTAGATGCTTTTGAGCGATTATATGAGCTGGATCGATGCCACAAAAGTCACACAGTTGCACGAAAAATGTCTAAAATATGCATTGGCAGCTAATGTCGTAAAATGTCATAAATTAGACTTTTTCCACAAATATGCACACATTTCCGCAGGATGCCTTCAGATTAAAGCGAGTTATTCCGAAGAGACGATGCTCCTGAAAACGGTTTAACCATGCAGTGTTTATGAACTGTTATGATCAAAACTGTTAATACATTTCAAAGTAATTCTTATGTTGCCGGCTTTTTAAGCTTTTAAAATGAATGTGTTTTTATTGTCTCCATATTTATGACTTTAATAAATAAAATGTTCTCACTTACTTTAAACTTTAAGTTAGAACTTTTTAGCAGATATATATATATATACATCTATGCTGGGCCAGCATTTTCTTTTTTCCAATCTAAAGCCAGCTCACGCGTGTGGCAAGAAATATTTTTGAAGAGCAATTCGATTTGGCATCACTGTACTTAACTGGCCGGTGAACTAACCTGACCGAAACCCTAAAAAGAATCACAGAGTGATCACCTCCATGCCACACCGCATTAATGCAGTAAATTATGCATAAAGAACCCCAACTAATGAAACATACCAATATATGGTCATACTTTTCAGAAAGCCCACAATATTATTTTAAAAACCCTTCTTATTATTATTCACTTTTCAACAGGAAGCAACCCTAGAACAGGGACTGTATTGAGGTCGTTTGCTGTATTGCTTCATGATGGAAAATCATTCCAATTTCCAACACCACCTGGAGCTTCAAACGCGGCAGCGTTCAATGCTCCAAGCTTGGAAATGTTCAATAACAGTGACATCTTGAGGAAGTTGAAACTCTTCAAGCCTCCTCTCTGCTCCACCTCCAGACTCTGTTGCGCTGTTCCTCCCACCCTCATGCTTCCCAGCAGAAACGCAGAGGTGTTTGATCAAACTTGCCGTGCAGTGGCTGGAGGTGATTTCCTACTTCGCCGGACTTCAAGGTGTCTCCGCACTCTGTGATATGGCCATTTCTATCTCCCTCCAGTGCCTTGGTCTCACAATACTCGCAGCTATCCTCCTGCAGACGGTCGCGGTGGCCATAAGCTTCATGTACTTCCACAAAGTCTTGAACACGGTAAGACATACGTTTGGCTGCGTTGTGTTCGAGGTAGTGCACCAGCTTCTTCTGCTACGTTTAATGGCTGCATTAAAACAGCAAACTTTTGGCATAGACGTATCAATGCGGGCACGTACATATCACGTTGGTTATCAAGCCGATCTAAAAACGTCACTTTGCAAACAAACATGACACGTACTACGTTATCCCACTTTTTTTTTTTTAAACTCACCAGAATGACTTTATTCACCGTTAAGGAGTGTGGCGACGTGTTTAAGTTCCACACAATCCCGTGGGAGTTTCTGGTCAACACCGGATAATAAAAAAGGAGACAGTAGGGCGAGTATATAACCTGAAACAATGGGAGGAAATGGGATTTGTTCGCACTAAATGGGCTGTGGCACACAAAAGCAACAAGTATCGCAAGCTTGAATAGGTTAGTGTAGAGCTTGTGACAAGTGTTGAGACGGCGCTTGTAAAGTCTGACGGCTCCTGTTCTGGGCCCTCATTGGCTGGTTTTGGTAATAAAATCCCGCCTCTCAGCGATCACACCTGGGACTACTTATGAGTTAATTACATTTTTTGTTTACGGGCTGTTTAATGTGTTTGGCTGGTTGCGTCTGAAAATGGCAGCCGGTTTGATGTGGCACATTTACTTTTATTAGTAAGTTACTAATGCATGGTATGGTAAGAAATGATAGAAAAAAAATAACAGGTAAGCTAGTTATCTTCACAACAATTTAAACGCCTTTGATATTGTTCACTTTGGGTGTTAGACCTGAAAAGTTTGGGAATTAATCATTATTATCTTTATTTTAAGCTTCTTCACAACTTTATCCCTGACCCGTCAGCCTTGTTCCTGCAGTGTTCCTTTGCTCTTCATGACAACAGTGACTAACAAATGCGTTTATACAAAGAATAAATTAAATGCAAGTTGACTACATTTACTGTGACTTCTGAAAGAAATCGGTTGCGGTGGATTTCGTTTTAGGTTATTACGGTAAAACTGGGCACGGAAAGTTGGATGCCACTCTTTAAAAAAATATATAATTTCTGAAAAAAATGTGGAAGATTTGGATCTTAACTATTATTCTCTACTTTGTGCCAACCTGTCACATAAAATCCTAGGAACATTTATTGCACATTCTGACAATAGAATGATTAAATATAAAGAATACTTTTGCCCAGCAAGGTAAAACGTTTTTAAAGCTGCAGTGTGTAATCTGCCAAGTATCCTTGCTGGTATACTCAGCTTGGTAGCATGCGGTCACTTCGCTCTGAGTAATAATGTGGCTAAACATGTTTCTCCACGCACCCCCTTTTTTTTTTTTTGTTTCATTAACTCAGTTATTTTAAATACCCAGATGCAGGACAGTTTTTCCCGGAGCAGCGTGTCCTGTCTGACAAATGCAAAGCTGCAGTCAGAGTTCCAGGACTCAGCAGCCGAGGGCAGGAAAAGCAGTGATCCCTGCTGGCAGGTCACACAGCAGCTCCACTACCACATCGAGAAGGTTTGACTTTTTTTTTTTTTTGTTTAAACTATTTTGCCAACATTCCTAACCATTTATAGCTCTGGGGGTTTTTTTTGTTGTTTTTTTTTTACCCACATTTTACATCTTTAAAAGGGAATATGTTGGGAAAATGTCTGTCACTGAATGTTATAAACCCAATTGATGATAAACATTTTAGTGTTTCTTTTTGGAACATCCCATATTTAGACCATAATCTGACACGTTCTATCAACTACGCAGACGACTGCGGGATCCTTGTCAGTTCTGGTGAATTACTAGATGCCGAATATGACTTAGTTAGTTAAAAATGCCATTGTGTTTGGGATAATAGATAACTTGTTGGCCAATTCATCTGCTCTTTCCTCTGCCTTTCTCTGTTTTCCCTGCAGAAGATTGCTGACAGATTCCAGAGGGAGATATCCACTGCTATGAGAAGTAAGAACAATCCCCCCATTGACTAATAACAGGCTTGTGTGTGACTTTTCCCACTAAAAATGCCCTGTGGTGAGTGTTTTGTTTCTGTCTGTTTTGGTTTCCTACAGATAAGTTGACGGGAGTGCTGCCTATCTTGGGCCCTGGGGTCCGTGGGGTCCCTCTTTCTAAAGTCGCTGCCCATGTGACCGGTGTTGCCTCATCGCCAAAGGCTCCAGCAGCACCAGAAAGTAAGATTCAGTTTATTGTGGCTTTAGGCAAAAACATTTAGCACAAATTGAGTCACTCGGAGCACAAGTGAAAGTTTGTAAGAGAGGCTTCTTTTTCAATGCAAATCTTGACAATGCTCAGCCTTCCTTTCCGGGGCAAAAGGTGAGGAATTGTCCTCCGGGCAATTCGAGGTGCTCAGATTCGGTTACCTCCTCATACCTGGGTCTGTCAGGACCTGCAGCTCCCTCTCGAAACATCAGAAAAATGTTATGATTTTTAGAAAACGTTACGCTAGTATTCAGCCTTCTTTTTGTCCAGCTCATCCCAAAAAAATAAAATGCATGGAGGATTTTTTTTTTTTTTTTTTTTTTTTTTTTTTGCATAAATGAACTGTTAGGTTGAGATCTAGTGACTGTAGGTGATTGTGGTATGGAATGCACACACTGACATGTTCAAGAAACCAAGTTTGAGATGATCTGAGCTTTATCACATTATCACCTCAAACTGTCATAATGCATCAATTAGAAGAAAAAAAAACATATCATAAATCACGCAAAATCACTGTCTGACAAAACACAACGCAAAATGTTCCTCCTTACTTGCACAGCAATTTTGACGACTTAAACTCTTTCATGTCTTGGCGCTGACACTCTGCTTTTTAAGTTCACACGTTATTTATTTTCCTTTATTTCACTCATATCTGCTAACTGTTAGAATACATAATGGATTCAAGACATCTCCCATGGTTCTCTTCTCCTTGCACAACATTCACGCCCGCATTTGGGGTTAAGCAAGTCCTCTGGTTTGAGTGGCACTGAGTTTTACTTTTGATGTGTTTAAGACAATAAAAGCATGACATAAGCTAATGTTGTTTTGTGGGTGAAAACAATAACACAATGTGACTTTTTTTTACATTTATTTATTTTTTTATTGATTGGCAGTGTTATTCCGCAAAAACCTTGAAGCCATGGGGCAAAAATCTGTCACTTCAGCCTGTTTTCATTGAACTACATGCAAAAAATATTAAAATATGTGTTTAGAAACCTAATTGAATTCTCCTTTAACTATTTTTATTTTTTTCTTATTATTAATGTTTATATATTTATTAAACTACAGATTAAAGATAAAGCTTAAAGCTATAGTTATGGGATGCTTACTCTATAACAGAAAATTACTTTACTGTGTAGCTCTTTTTTGCATTTCTGGAAAGGGTAAAGTATATTTTGGAAGTGTAATAAATTATTTAAAAAGGTACATGTGTTTTATGAAACAGATTCAGAATATGGGGTGTTGTTAGATTACCTTGAAATTGAATGAAGTCATTAAATATGTCCAAATATGTCAAGAAAAAAATCCCACTCCATATCACACATTTTGCTATCAAAGTACACTTGTGACATCATTGCCTGTAAATGGTAGGACTGATGGTGAGACAAGTCATTTTCAAAGCGCTTAAAATTTCTACACCCGGCTACGGATTTTAGATGATCTGTTTGGTTATATTTAATTTTGACAATAACATGCGAGACATAACTTCTTAGTCTGGCTTGTCTTTAGATGCTACAATGTGTTTATTGGCAGCATTCTAACTGATGATATCTTTGTTCCTATTTCAGACCAATGATTTCTTTAAAGATACACACTGATCTGTGGGCACATCTGGTAACATTGTGTACCCTGTGAACAAGTCTTTGCAATTTGCTTTGTACTTTTCTCCAGTGGTGACTGTTTACACTTAACTCCGGCTCTTGCACTCCCAAAGGATCTGCGATGTCGGGGACGGGCCTCCAAATAACCATGGTTGGTGCTGTTGCAGGCCCGCGGAGCAGCAGGGGGTACTCTGGCGAGCGCATCCGAGCGTGGGAGGGCCAGAGAGGTCTGTCCTTCCTGCAGAACATGGAGCTTAAAGGAGGGGAGCTGCTCGTACCAAGTGCAGGCTTGTACTACGTCTACGCCCAGACCTACTTTAGGCTTCCGTCTGTGGGGGAGACAGACGGGGAAGCAGCAGACGATGAGGGAGCAGAACTCGTCCAGTACATTTATAAAAAGGTTCAGCTTTTGTATCAGTAGATAATGAAATACCGACGTGGCAGCGATGATTTTTAAATTGTTGTTTAATCCCCTGCAGATGAGTTCCTACACGGGACCCATCCTGTTGATGAAATCGTCCCGGAGCGTGTGCTGGCCTAGGGGTCAGGAGCCAGGCCTCTTCTCCTTGCATCAGGCCGGCACCGCTTTCCTGCAGCCAGCCGACCGCCTTTTCGTCACCGTCAGCAACGCCAGCGCCATGGAGATGGACGGGAGGGCGAGCTACTTTGGGGCTTTCCTGGTGGACTAACGGCGTTAACTGAGGCTTTCCGGAGTCGTCAGTAGACTACCTCAGTCACCATGGGAAGAAACGGGACTGGAAGACAAGATCTTCTTATGGAGAGTGGAGCTGGGATCGCTCTAAGCTGCAGAGAAAAACTCTGAATGCACCGCCGCTCAAAAAGGAACGAAGATGAGCTGTTTATGCTGTGCATATATTCCAGCAGTGACCTGTGAGCACAGATCATATGTAGCAGTGGCTGGAAACAAGAACGCACATGGATTAAGTTGGAGAAACTGAATTGCAAACATTGGGATTGCTCTCTGAGAATTGACCAAATGGACATCACTGTGTAATTTTTCAATGTTTTCCAGCAATGGACACAAATTTGGTTTGCTCATATATGGCATTGTTTACAAATGTATTCATACTGATAAATAGATTTAATTGAGATGTTTTTTTTCTCAGGGTGTAAAAAGTAAAATTGTAGATATTATGTCAAGCTTAGTGTACTCTGGGTCTATTTTCTCAGCAAATATATTCCTAATTTGATATGAACCCTTTTGAACTACAAATCTCAATTTTCAGTCTGTCACACTTATTTTTTTTATAATTATATTCATCAGAGTTGGTTGATGCTTTGAACAGTTCTTTTTTTAGGGTGGACTGAAAATGCATCTAAAGCGATGAGTACAAGCCCAAAACGAAACTTTTCTGACTAAGATGAATGTATGTAGACGAAAGCTCTGCCTTGAATCTAAGCGACTTAACAGGTTCTGACCTACATAATATGAAAAAAAAGAATTGAGGAAAATTCCTCCCTTAATCACATCTGTCCACACAATTAAAGACACAAAGCTGAAAAAGTAAAAAACTATCTTTTAATTCATGTTGTTACATGTCTCCATAATATGGCAGTGAATGTTTCAGCAAATAACTGTCACTCCCCAAACAAGACTTACATTACGGAAAAAAAAGACATAGAAAAAACAAAATTAAGGGTTCAAGTAATGCCCAAAACAAATACATCTTTGAAACCCACACACACACACACACACACACACACACAAAGGAAGATAGGACACGTCTGCTGATCAAACTTAAAGTCCACCTGCTACTTTCCTGGTCCACGAGTAGAGAGGTTGTGTTTTCTCTCTGTTCAGTTTTTTTTGTTTGTTTTCTTTTTCTTTTGGTCACCAATACTGGACTGACGCACATGTTGCAGTTACAGATGAGAAGGTAAACACAAACACAGACAACACACAGCCTCGTGAAACGTTTCTTTGTGATATAACCAAAACACTTGGATACCAAACCTCCAACAGTATCAAAAATAAATCTGGTATAATCTCTGATTAATCAGGACTCTACGCGTGTGAGTGTGTTGGGGAGTTTAAAGGAAACTTTCTGATAGAACTATGGCTTCAGTTTACCTCTATACACATACAGTCATGTACAAGTGTGTTAGTTTTTTGAGGACTGGCGATTGCAGTCACAAAACTGTAACCGGACAGGAGCAGCGAGCCTCCTCATTGGGTATTCCTATTGCTATGACGATGAAAACCCACTGTTCGCCTCCAAGTGCCTCAGGATGATCTCATTAAAAGTTAAAAAAAAGCATGCTGTTTAAATCAAACTCCCAAACAGCTGAGAGCTTTTAGACAGGGTGCCTTGTGTAACGCTTAGTCTGATTTCAAAATTAAAGTTTGCTCGTGTACGGGGTTAGGGATTAGGAAGGGGTCCTGATAACACGACACATTTCATATTTTTAGGAATAACACTCAGAAAGGTGAAGATGAAATCTTAATAAAAATGACGCTATTATCGACACTTTTTTTATTTTATTTTAAAAAGAGTAAAAATCTGCACATGTTTGTGTGCAAATGAACAAAACTTGGAATGGGTTTCTATTGCCTCTTACAGTAAATCTGTGGTCTATAAGCTGGAAAAAAAAGCACCTGTGAAGAACAGAACATCCTTGGAATAGAGTATATACCTACAGACTGGCAACAATACACACCAGTGCACAGGCACGATACAGGAGGCTTTGGCACACCCATGCTAATCTCACTAGTCAGCGTTTTCCAGAACAGAAAACCAGCAGGTTACAGAACAGGACAGACACATAGCTGCCATGAGTCGAGTCCTCCCTAAGAGGGAGCCGGCGGAAACGGGTGGATAATCAGCCGTCACATTCAATCAGCACCGCGCTGTGTTGTCGTTTGTTTTGTGTTTGTTTTGCTTTTCAGATTTTCTGCCCATCAGCCAATCAGCAGCTCCAAGCTGTCGTCAAAGTTAGCATCCTGCGGCGGGCTGGCGGACAGAAAGGCCGTGGTCACGGGAGTCCCCGTCGCCGTGGCGACGTTGAGGAGGGTGTTGGCGCGGATGCTGGTGGTCGCCGGGTTGCGGAGAGCCGCGGCCGCCGTGATGCTGGTCAGGTTGATGCCGAGGGTGAGCCGCGTCTGCTCCAGGGCCTTCTCGGGCACGGCGAAGGCCTCCAGTTTCTTCTCGCCGTTGGCCATATAGGAGTTCTGGCAGCCCCGGCAGATACAGTCCAAGCACGCCTGGGGAAGACGAGAGAGATGACGCAACTCGGACAGTACGCACGAGCGCTGCACAGAAACTACGTCACTTCGTACGTCGACTGATTATTGAAGATAAGCACCGCTGTTGCAACGACATGTTAATTTCAGTGTTTCAATTAAAATAAATTCAAGTCATCTAAAACGTAGTTTCATTCCACACAGAGCTATATACTTTGATCATTTATTTTTAGTAATCCTGAGTTATCCCTAATGAAAACGCAATATTGAATTATTAGAATATCATTAGGGCAATCAAAAAAACTTTATTGTCAACATACAGCAGCTGCACGGGCTCCATTTCGGTTGAATTACAGCAACAATGTGGAATGAAATGAAGCCGTTAGCTTGTAGCATTCCCCAGCCATTGTTGGCTCTGGCGTCTCTCATTCTCCTCTTCACAAATACTCCATAGAGCGTGTATGCGGTTCAGGGGAAGCGAGTACGCTGGTCGGTCACAGTAACGCCATGGTCACTGAACCAGCTTTTGGCGCCTTTTGCAGTGTGGGCAGGCAGGTGCCAACTCCCGCTGGAAAATGAAATCAGCATCTCCATAAAGCCGTCAGTCAGTAGAGGGAAGCATGAAGTGCTCTGAAATGTAATGGTGGATGGATGCACTGATTCTGGATGTTAGAAAAATTTATTTCCAAATGAAATGCAAGCGCGGCTTTCATCTGACAACAGGACTTTGGGTCACTGAGCAGCAGTCGAGTCCTTTTTCAATGACACCGTGATGTCTCTGGTTCTAGGGCTCAAGTGATTAATCAAATTAATCGTGATTACTCGATTGTTGAAATAATAGTCAACTAATTAATAAACAATCTTAACTGGACTTAGTGATTATACAGACACTTTAATCTATATCTATCCATACTCACAAAAGGGCCATTTGCTGAAGAACAACATACGGAGAGCAGTAAATAATAAAAATCCTTAGTCAAATATGCATGTATCCTATTATGCTCCAATTGTTTTATCCAATTAATCATTCGACTTACAGATAGAATAAGCGATTACTAAAATAGTCGTTCTGTCACATCACAGAAGTAACGTGACAGCTATAGCCATCGTCTACGTCTGAGTGTGGTGGCTCTTGAAGCATTGACTCCAGCCACAGTCCATGTCTAGCAACAGTGCTTTTGTAGTTTTTCCTTCCACTCAACTTTTCATTAATATGGTTGGGGTAAAAAAAAAAAAAAACTTGTGCAAAACCTGCTTCAACATTATTTATGACATTTTGCATCTAGGCTTTACAATCTGCTGGAAACTGATAAACGTTCAATAATAAGCAGAACATTTCTACTGTTCTTCTATAGATGTAATATTAATTTTTTATATATCTTTATTAGCTGTGAACCACAACCGTTGACTCAAACACGTGAAACATGTCACTCTGTGTGTAATGAACCTACATCATAATGAGTGGATTTTTTTTTTTTTTATTATTAAATTGCAGAGAAAAATAATTTTCAATTATACTCTTACTTACTTAGTAATTTGTTCAGCAGAACAGATTACCGCTGCTGAATTATTACCAGAGGCTCCCATCGTGCAGGAGATGAGACAAATAATTTGCACAAAGCACCACAACATTGTTGTTAAACTGGATAGATGTGCAATCTCTAAAGATTTAAAAACAGAAACCCCTCCACTCTGAAAAAGTGGTCTCACCTTGCGGTTTGAGTAACAGGGACATCGCTGCCCCCTGCAGGTTAAAACAGATGGGTTCTGAGTGGCCCTGCCACACTTGCAGCCCTTCTTCTCCACCGGCTTCTTGTACGGAGGCCTGACGGGCGGCGTTGGCAGGACGCAGCCCGACATCGGCCGCTGGTCTTTGCTCCGGTCTTTCGTCTTGGAGCCTCCGCCGCTGCGGGCCTTGGCGTGGGGCTTCTTGGAGCTCTGGTCCACGTGTTTCCTGGCGCCTTTGGTGTGGTTCTGTGCGGGGCGGCTGTGCTTGGGGAACGCGCCGTTGGGAAATGACGAGTACGTGTGCGCCGGAACTGCGAGGGGAGGCATGGGCAGCTTCGTGTGCTGAGTGTGAGCGGGGGTCGGAGTGTGCGACTGGGGCGACGAGTCGTGGAGGATGGAGGTGATGGGGACGGGGTTCACCTTTTCCCTGTCGCTCTCGGAGCGCGAGCGCTTCCGGTTGGGCCGGGCCTGCTGGGGTTTGGAGGCGGGAGACGGGTCGAAGGAAGAAGGGTGCGTGTGAGTGCCGTGGTGCGCCACCGGGTGAGTCCTGCCCGTGTGGATCTGGGTGTAGTTGTGGGCTGCGTCCAGCTGTATGTACATGTGAGTGTGCGTTTTGTCCGTGGCGATGTGTGTCCTTTCCGGGTGTGTGTGAAGAGCGTCCCGGTCGGGCTGCAGGGGATCCAGCGTTTGTAGCACCTCCTCTACGCTGAGCAGCAACACCTCCCCCTCCTCCAGCTCCCTGGTACTTGATTCCCCCTCCCTGAGTGAGCACACAGTGCCTATCGTTGGGGTTAAAGGTCCAGTGCTCAGACCCAGTTCTAGACCGCTGCAGGCGGTTTCAGACACAGACAGACCTAGATGATGATGCTGCTGCTGCTCCTCTACCACCTCACACACTTCCAGCTCGGGGGAAGACGGGTCCTCCAGCGCTTGTCCGTTGCAATCCGCCGGTCCGTTGAAACACGGAGGCTCCGAGGAGGAGCTCTGAGGGACGGCGGAGAGTTCCGCTGGAGCGGGCGGCGCCTCCGTGGGCGTGAGGGACTCTGGAGCAGATAGATTCACATCCTCTTCGGCTAACCCCGGATGCTCGGTGTCCTCTTTGTGCGACACGAGCACCTCCTCCAACAAGGTCATGACCTCCGGAGAGCCTCCCACGTGGCTGCTGATCGACTTGAGCAGCGGCGAATGAGTTATGTAGAGGCAGAGCCGTCGGTAGCACTGCACCAGTAAAGAGAGCTGCTTGTTCTCCTGGAAGCAGGAGTAGTCCTTGCAGCGGTTGCACGACGACCTGATCTGCATCTTCTGGCCTTTGCAGCCCAAGCAGACGTAATGCTGACACTCTGGGTGTGTTGGGGAAATGGGGTCCTCCAGGAGTTTGCCTGATGTAAAAAAAACAACAAAAAACAAAAAAACAAAAAAAAAAACACCATCAATTTTTAACACATTAAGCTACACAAAAATCCACTGATGACTAATCAGTGGGTTGGAAAAACTACAAATCAGATGGGTTTTTTTTTTCTTCCTACATTCAGTAAATAGACCGCAACTAAATGACTGGTTAATTGTGACGGAAAGCCTCAAACATCTTGTACTTACTTTTTAATTTTAAGGAGAAATTAGAGAAAGCCAAAAGTTCAGTTGATTATTAAAATTGGTCAAATAAACAAATAAATAAAGGTTTTCTGTCCGAGGAAACTTCGCAAGTTGCAACATTCACTCGTCCTGGGTGACCAGGTAGTAACAGTAGGGAGGAAAAACTAATAGCAATAAAAAACTATAGAACTTGACTCAGTGCGATTGCTCGATACATCTCTACATTCAACCCTTCTGCTCGTCAACTTTTCTCCAAACAAATCCAATTAAATACTTAAAAATCCAGCCTGTCGAATTTCACTTATCTGACATTTAGATACAGAACAAAATCACAAACAAGACTTACAAGAATCTGTCAGATGTGTCGTTTGTTTTGTGTGTTGCTTTCGCTTAAACTCAGCCTGCCTCACCAAAACGTAGCGATCAAATACAGCAAGAATAGAAACCACATGGCTATGCAGCAAGCACAACAACAGAGTCATCCGTCTTGTCAAGAGGACGGATGAGCTTATCTCAGCCTTGGTTGCTAAGGAGACCGCAGTAGTGAGCGCGAGAGAAAAAGCGGAAACTCCTGCAGCCCACAGAAATTTCAGCCAATTATTACCCATAACATTATGATTCAAAAGCTTTCAATATGTACTTTTCACATAAAACCAATCCACAGAAAGATACATTATTCAAATATGTTTCCCTGTTAGAAATATACAGAATGCTTACCACAGACGAGACACGCGAGGGACTGTCGGAAGAAGGGTAGCTGCTTGTACATCTCTGCGAAGGTCTGAGGCTGCAGCGGGTCGCACCGCAGCACTGCCCGGGTGGCAGACACATACAGAGCGGTTGCATCCACGGGATTCATAGCGGTGCACCACCCAGCTCCTAGGGGAACACCGTCCGAGGGAAGAGTAGCCACAGACAGCCAACTTGGATACGAAAATAAAAGCAGCCCGGTGTTGCAACAGGCACCCACTGCACCACGTGAACGCAGAATAAGATAGAAATTAATTACGGACACAATTCATTGTGTAGCCGTCTCATTGAACGCGAATAACGTTAGCTAGCTCAGCAGGTGGCTAGCTTAAGTTAGCATCCCCGGTTTGTTGTGTAGTAGTTGCTTTTTAATCGAGAAGTTTTTTAAGGTCATAATTGAGTAATATTATAAAGTCGGAAGGATTACACAATATATTACAACAAAATGCACATCTAAAGAAACCTATGGGCTACGATCTAACCGCATGATCGAACGAGCCAAGATCAAAAGGTTAGCATTACGTAGCTAATGTTAGCTTAATAATCAGCAAAATGCTCGAACAGCATATACTTACTAGCAGCCATAGAGTCTACATACTATCCGACGCATTTTCTTTCGCATGGACTGTCAGATAAATTGAAGAACTAAAGTTAAAATTCCCAATTTTTGCGGTCGGAAATTATCCAGCAGGCGCGCATTAGATGTAAACAAAGCTAAGGGGCTAGCAATAGCATAGCCATCGAAGATTTAACCGTATCACTTGCCCACTTGGACCGTCTTATGCGTCACGCAGCGAAAGAAAATGCAATCTGCAACCCGAAGCCCTGCAATCGATGTAGGCTTTTTACAAATACTTGGCGAACTGTGATCTAACCAAACCCAATTTGCTCTATTATTACAAGTGCATCAATCGTACGATTTACCACTTTTCCCCTCACACTAGCCCCTCTCGATAGGCATGCACCTCACGCGAGACTTGCTGTTACCCTGGTTACAGTCACGTTTTTTTTTTTTGTCGTTTTCCACAAGGCTTTTCACATCTCCTCATTCTCGCTGTGCATTTTTCTTCTCTTCTTTTCTAAAATTTTTAGAGCCAAAATGTCAACCATATGCTTGTTTGGATTTCATAGCGTCCAAATAATATATTGAAGTAAAAATGTATACATATTAAGGGAAAGAAATTAGGGTGTTTTTAACTGTTGAAATGTTGAGATTAGAGATTCAGATAATAAAGTATCACTCATAATTGAGACATACTGAAAGAACTTTTAAAAAAATAAAAAACAAACTTTATAAGAAATTTAAAAGTTAATTGTTTTTTAGTGAATAGTTTCTGATGAGAAACTCCAACAACCAAAACATGAACTGACCCTGAAATTTTTGTTAAACAGCTTTTACGTCCACGCCACTGTTCTTCAGTGATAAATTCGCCACTTTTAGTTATATTGGGTTAATTTACAACAATATTAACACACTTACGCACGCACGCACGCACACAAATATATGAATATATATGCACATATAGATAGATAGATAGATAGATAGATAGATAGATAGATAGATAGATAGATAGATAGATAGATAGATAGATAGATAGATAGATAGATAGATAGATAGATAGATAGATAGATAGATAGATAGATAGATAGATAGATAGATATTACATTTTATAAAGACGAATAAACCATAATTAATCTTTACTAATATGAAAATCTGTTTTTTAAACTAATAAAACAACTGTTTTTTCCGACGTTTTTATCAATCTGTTTTAAATAATTTCTGCGTAAATATTTATTTCATAGACTGCTGCTTTCACGCAAACGGTTTTCCAGTTTTCCTTGGTGTATTCCCGCCCATTCACGACAGCAGTGATATTGCGCTTTCTGATTGGCTGTCGGAACCCACCCCTCAGTACGCCATTGGCTGAAGTGGCTGTCTCTCCCTCTTCTCCTGCTGTCATCACAGACCACGCACAGGCATGATGGCGGCCTTCACTGTGGCTCGTAGCACTTGTGGTCTGTTTAGCGGATTGAGGGTCTCCTTGAGGAGTTTAGCGCAGATAAAGTATGGCGCAGCAGCAGCGGCGTCCTCACCACAGATCCCTCTCCAGGTGCACTGTCGCTGGTACTCGGTCAGCCACCTGTCCGTGAAGGAGAGGATCGAACAGAAACGGAAGGCGGCGCTAATCGGGGGAGGTCAGAAGAGAATAGATGCACAACACAAAAGGGTAAAGTCAGCAAACACACACGCAAGGAACATTTCCCATCCTCCCTGTCTGAGTCACTTACAAACAGACGTTTTGAGATTGTGATATTTGGCATTCTGGATTCAGTGGTTACGTTATGGCTTACACTTAAAAAAAAAAAGAAAAAAAAAAAAAGCTAAAATAGCTCAAATCCCTTTTTGGTCTTGTTAATAAAGCATATTTCTAATGCATGCCTTTATAACGCATGATCATAGTAAGTTATCGCAGTATTATATGTAGAAGTATTCATTTGTTTGCATGCTGGTCACTCTGTCCTAAAGTTGATACCAAGACGCAATGTGTGTAATTTAATGTGACTATAAATCAGAGATGCATGATATGTCACATTCCAGTCGTCAGTGTGTGCAAACCTACACGCATAATGTTGTGTGTGGTGGAAAACTAACAATGCCCATCTGGACAGTGAATAAACCGTCTCCACGGTGAAACATGGGGGGTGGCAGCATTATGCAGTGGGGATGTTTTTCTTCAGCAGTGTTGATGGGTGAAAATTGCTGTTCACAGATGCTCTTTTTCCACTTTAACTGAGCCTGAGACATTTGAGTCTCTTTTTGTTGATCATATAAAATGCAAACAAAACATTTTTTTTTTTTCTATTCCGTGACTGTAATGTCATTTGTTACTGAGATGAAAAAAAAGACAAAAGATTTAGGTAATTTGTCCTGATATTGTCATCACGCGGCCGCAGGGTAAGCTGACCGCCAGGGAGCGAGTGGAACTCTTACTGGACCCCGAGACCTTCATGGAGACGGACATGTTTGTGGAACACCGCTGCTCCGACTTTGGCATGGAGCAGGACGGCAACAAGGTAACGTTCACAAAGCTGCGACGCACACGAAGAAAGGATTCTTTTTTTTAACCGCGCACGCGCATCTTTTGTTCTCTGTTTTCAGTTTCCCGGTGACAGCGTTGTGACCGGACGAGGCAGGATCAACGGCCGGCTGGTTTACGTGTTCAGTCAGGTACAGGCTACGGTCTTTGTTGGGCCACAGCACCAGACGTTTTTTGACCCTCCATCATTTGCTCCTCTCTTGCTTGTTCCAGGACTTCACGGTGTTCGGTGGCAGCTTGTCCGGAGCGCACGCGCAGAAAATTTGCAAGGTAACCAAACGTCCATTTGCACTATTTTCCCAGCTACAACATTGTCATTTTAGCTTCGTTGTCTTTGCGTGCTCAGATCATGGATCAGGCCATGACGGTCGGCGCTCCCGTAATCGGGCTGAACGACTCTGGAGGCGCTCGCATCCAGGAGGGAGTGGAGTCCCTTGCTGGATACGCAGATATATTCCTGGTATGTTTAATCGTCGGGAAAGCATCGTCTTTTGGTCTATAGGCAACATCTGAGTTAATGATGGAGTGTCAAAAATCAAAATCAGCTTTAGAAACCTTTCCTGTTTGCACCGTATTCTGGAGTCCAGCTTTGAACTCGTTCTCGGCAGCAGACGGACCTCCTCGCCTTTCCTGGGGTTAAGAAATAAAAATCGGCTGTTTTCCTTTCCCAGAGGAATGTGTTGGCTTCAGGAGTCATCCCTCAGATCTCCCTCATCATGGGCCCCTGTGCCGGAGGGGCTGTGTACTCGCCTGCCCTGACAGATTTCACCTTCATGGTTAAGGTATGAGGCTGCTCAGGCCCAGGCCAGATCTGGTGAAAGATTACACACATTCATCAGGAATGTCATAGAAATGTGGGGTTATTTATTATGCATCTGAACCTCATCAATTGAGTACCCCACTTCAATTGCTTTATTGATAATATTAAGCAAAGATTTGGTGCATAGTGCATATTGCTGATTTTTCTTTCATTCATACTAAAACTGCATCTAAAGTTTGTTTGACCAGACTGTTTTCTTTTATGTATGTGCGTGTGTGTGTGTGTGTGTGTGTGAGTAGGATACGTCATACCTATTCATCACGGGCCCGGATGTGGTCAAGTCTGTGACCAACGAAGACGTGACGCAGGAGGAGCTGGGCGGAGCCAAAACTCACACCACCGTTTCTGGTCAGTTCCTTAGATATCGTTCTCACGATCGCGATCATATTTTTGAATGCCTCAAAAGCGTATAAAAAATTTTTTTCCCTTTGTGTTGTTTTCTGTTGTCAGGTGTGGCTCATCGCGCGTTTGAGAATGATGTCGAGGCTTTGCTAAACCTACGGGAGTTCTTCAACTTTCTTCCACTTAGTAATCAGGATCCAGCTCCCATCAGGGAGTGCCATGATCCCAGGTAAACGGTCTTATTTATGGCACATAAAACCTCTAAACCTCTATCGGAGATTAAATAGACCTTCCATAACACAGTTTAAGACCTGTGATTAATCTATTTAAGGCCAACTTACATTTTCTTTAATAAATTTAAGACATTTTAAGGCCTTGGTGTCAGATACACTAATTGCCATTATTGTACTGGCAGTAAAAGACGCAGTAAAAGAAAAAGCCTTTTACTGCATCTGGAAACACGCGATTGCGCACTCATTCACCCACGCATTCGTCGTTATTGAGGGGTTGCTTTTGATTATTTCTTTCTTTACAGCGATCGTTTGGTGAAGTCGTTGGACACCATCGTCCCGTTTGAGTCGACGAAAGCCTACGACATGTTGGAAATCATCCACGCGGTACGAGCACAAACAAAACACACATGGACGCATAAACGCGTGACGTGTTAGTTATGCAAAACCTAAAAAGCTTTCCAAAACACATCATCAGATCGTAGATGAGAGGGACTTCTTTGAGATCATGCCCAACTACGCAAAAAACATCGTGGTGGGTTTTGCCAGAATGAATGGCCGCACCGTGGGGATTGTGGGTAACCAGCCCAAAGTAGCATCTGGTAGGCTAAACTTAAGAAAAAAAAAGCTGAAAGTTGATTTGAAAGTTTGATTCCTCAGTCTATGATGCATTTGTCTTGTTCTTTAGGTTGTTTGGACATCAACTCCTCGGTAAAAGGAGCCCGTTTCGTTCGCTTCTGTGACGCCTTCAACATTCCCATCATCACTTTTGTGGATGTTCCAGGTTTTCTGCCAGGTATTCTGGAAAATGATATTGGAAGTGGACCAGATGTGTTTGCTTAGTCCTACAAGAGAGGTGAACAACGATTTTGCATCTAAATGTATTGACGTCCCTTTAATTTGTGGCGATGACTCCCACCAGGTACCGCTCAGGAGTATGGCGGCATCATCCGACACGGAGCCAAACTGCTGTACGCCTACGCGGAGGCCACGGTGCCAAAAATAACTGTCATCACCAGAAAGGTGTGTGTTTACAGAATTTCTCATTTGCGTGTAGAAAATAGTTCTGGGTGATGGAAATAAACGCAGTGTGGTTGATAATTCAAATTGCCATTTTTAGCCTTAGCATTGCTTTTTGTCTCCCTTTCAGGCTTACGGAGGTGCCTACGATGTAATGAGCTCCAAACACTTGAGAGGAGATGTGAATTATGCTTGGCCAACGGCTGAAGTTGCCGTCATGGGTGCCAAGGTACAAACATGTTCATCATCTCTGTCTGTAACGTATTTCTTGAACCCACTCACTGCCTTCTGTTTGCACAGGGCGCAGTTCAGATCATCTTCAGAGGAAAGGAGAACCAGGCCAAAGCCGAGGCTGAATACGTGGACAAGTTTGCCAACCCCTTCCCAGCTGCCGTCAGAGGTAAATCTGCTGTCTGCAAAAACACAACGCCGTCTTTACCACCAGCTAATCGTGTTTAAACCTCAAACATCTCCATCTGAACTCTGTTCTCTCTTTAGGTTTCGTTGACGACATCATCGAGCCCGCGACCACCCGTAAGAAGATCTGCAGCGACCTGGAAGTGCTGGCCAGCAAGAAGCAGGTCAATCCATGGAAGAAGCACGCCAACATTCCTCTGTGAAACACTTCCAACCCGGCTGCGAGGCAATGCGATGGTAAAAACACCTGTTTTTACTGCGCTCAGATGAACTGCAGGGGTTCCTCGGGAAGCCTGTCACGCAGATGGTAGTCGTATTCGTTTACCACTCCACTGGAAGCATCAAGATCCCAAATTCTTTTCCTTTTCACCTCACTCATCTTTAAAAAAAAAATCAAGTGTTCTTCAATTTGGTGTCACCTATATGACTAATATCAGGACGTCTGTGATACACAAGTTTTGGATAAAAGGAAAATAATCAAACACTCAAGCAGTAGCCATATTGGCTGTTATCAAGTATGTTTTCGAACTAAACTATCCGGACAAAGTCATTTTTTGCAATAATTATAAAAACATAGTTGTTTTTTTTTTGTCCTGAGTTTCAGTGTACTGTATTTAGTTTTGTTTTTCTTTAAAATACATGTATGTCTCATTCAGGACACGAAAGTCCAAACTGTGCCTTCTCTCTCTGCCGCCCTCTGTAAAATAAATTATCTCAATGGATCCGCATCTCATTTTTATCATTATGTTCTATCTGATCTTGTTTATTTGATTCAATGAACATGAATAAGCAGAGATTTTATTTTATTTTCCAAACATTTGCAGTTGTAGATTTTCAAATGGTTGGATTGAGTGGTGTGGAATCGAAATACATGCCCAATTCAAATCCGCACCGTTCTAATGAAACTACTAGACTGATTAAAGGCAAGACCTAGGTATCAAGACATACATTGCGTATTTTATATTGTTGTAGTGCCAAGCTTTTCGCACAGAATGTATGTACCGTAGAACTGGCATCAACATAAGTAATTCAGTAGCGAGGACGAACGTGATAAACTTATCCCCGTGATAGAAGCATCTGAGCTAACTGGGAAAGGTATGTTAGCAGCTAGTTAGCGGTAGCCTCAACCAACCGCCTCAAGATGTCTGCGTGCGACTCAACGGTTGCTTCACATTTAAAGTCCTGTGAGAAAAAAAATAAATTCATTTTCATTTAGGAACTGATTTTACATGTGAATCTTACTTTTTAAGAACACATCGACACCATGTTGCATTACTACCCCACAGTTCATAATGTAAAAAAATTGCTCTTCGGACATGGAGGCAATTAAAAGCAAAAACTAAACAAGAGAAACACATTCATTCATAAACTGATTACAGATTTTATTTTATTAAAAAGAATTTAAGATCACAGAAAAAAAAGGCTTTTTAGAGTATGTTAGGGTGACTGATGTCGACTGCAGGGCAGAAAAAAAAAGATCCGGTCATCTCTGATATTTACAGCGAAAGGGAAGGTTGAAAAGTGATTGTTGACCCAAAAGAGGGACGAGGAAAAGGATATGGCTGAGAACATTCAGAACACATTCAAACACATCTGCCAGACAAAGATCCATCACTGCACTGGATATGAACAATGATCAACAACAAAATCTAGAACTTCTTGGATCCATTAACACTGAATACGGGTGCAAAAATGTAAGCGGCTCGTTTTCGACCTGTTGGATGATGGAACGGCACAGATATTCGGCTTCGATACTTGAGTTAATTACAATCGGACGATGCAGTGCCTAGAAGCTGATATCTATGGTAACCGCCTTTAAAGGTGAGGGCAGGGAGGGATGGAATATACTTTTAAGTATGTAGGCCACAATTTGGCAACAAACATGATACGTATTCAAGAGGAAAAAAAAACTGTACAGACAAAAACACACTTGATTTAAAACTTTAGTACTAAAGCTACAGAGTTGAAAATATGTTTATTATATTTTTTAAAACGTATTTAACTTTAAAAAGCTGTTATCTAGAGAGTGTGAGACAGCAGGGGGGGGGTTTCTTTGCTCCCTCGGGGTCGACCAAGTCTCAATAGGCTTGGTCAGCGCTTCGACTTCCTCTGGGTCAGCTGAGAGCTGTTGATCTCTTGTCTAGGTGTGCCGCTCCTCGGCCATCGTCGCCACCGATACACTTCACACACACATCAAACACCACAAACAAGAGATGGCGAGCGGACAGCAAAGAAGTGGAACATTTAGTAGGGAGATCCTGTTCATGTTTGATTCAACCAGAAGGACTGGAGTGCAACACCAAAAGAAGGAAGGAAGGGTATGAGAAGGGAGCTGTACAGAGAACCATAGCGCTCTGTGACCATGAGCTAAAATCTGTGCGTCGCTATTAACAGGAACTGTAAAAACTGGGTTTAAAAGCCAGAGCACCATCGGGACCACCACTAACGAGAGCTAAACCGACAGGCTGCGGAGGAAGAGGAGGAAGAACACGAATGGGACGAAGTTCTTGAATAATTCTTTCTGCAGGACCTCCGATCCGCACCAGACAGAGAGGGAACACAGTGGATCCTCCCTTCCAGGCTGGTTCCGGTCGGTGCCGATCCACTAGACGAACATCCTTCCATCATGTCTCAGAGAAACGTAGGCGTCCTTTAACACTTTAACACAGTATATTCGTCTTTGTAAAGAGTTTGATTGTTAGGTGGTCCAGGGTTAACCGGCCACAGACCACCCCCTCTTTTTCAGTTTACTCCTCGTTACAATGCTGAACTCGTGATGTTAACGCTTTCCAGATCAGAACATGGGCATGCTGAATCCCTGGAAATATGGACAGAGATAAAAATGTATAAAACATCAAGATTACTGAAGATCAAAGCTGCTATAGATAGAAGCCCCACCAATAATAATTCCTACGCCAGAAAATGGAACACAAACAACGGATTAAAATAACTCCAGATCTATAAAACGTGATACAAGTTGACATCAGTACAATTTATTTTGGAGGAGATGTGTATTTATTACGTTTGCCCTTCAGATTTGAGCAACATGTATTTTCCAATTGAGCTTCATTTCAATTTCATTCCTTAATTGTTTCCCCTTCTTAATTTGCCAAAGTTATTTATCACTATCATAATGTATAATATTATTTTCAAAATTGATCTATTGTATTCTCTCTCATTTACAGATCATAATCATTACCAGAAATTCTAACTTAAAACCTATAAATAATAAAAATAAAAAAATATATAAGATATCCACCAAAATAATAAAAATATTTGCGGATAGTGATATACATTTTCACCTAAATTTGTGGGGGAAAAAAATAAACGAGTAAATAAATGCCATAATTTAAAAAATGAAAGCAATTTATAGCACTCAAAAATAATTTGATAAAGTTACTGTTCTTATTTTTATTGCATTTATTGGCAGTTCAATTTTTTCAACTATTTATCTATGGATTTTTTTTCCTTCATTATGCCAACAATAAGTAATAAATGTTCCATAATTCAGGATAACATGCAGTGATTACCAACACTTGTAGCTTCCAAAGTAAAGACAAAAAGAAATTCAATATTATATTTCCCTACATGTTGTTAAAATACGTTTCATAAACATCAGGAACTTCACGTCAAAGACCCTTTTAAAAGAAAATACTGGGCTACTGACCAGCTTCAGTAAAGAAGGTCAATATTGGTATTAAATTTACCCTTCATGCTAATGTAAGCCTGCATGATGATAATAATAGCATTTAAGCTAGCATTATCTTTTTAGCTAACTTTGACCCAAAAACAGAAATCACCATTACCTTTCAGAAGATAAATGTTAAATACACAAGTTATTTTAGTATTTAGTTTAAAAGAACACGTACCGACTCATCTTCTATCATTGCTGCAGAGTCAAAGAAGTCTGGTCTTAATTCTGCTCTTTCACGTCTGTTCCTTGATGGCGGCTGTGAAGAGAGAAAAAAGAAAAAGGTGTGTATCAATGCAGGATAGTAAAATAAGTTCTTCCCCCAGAAATTGTTTAAAAGTTATACAGCAACACCAATAACATCCTACAATATGATACATTTGTGATTCAAATCCCACATTCGGTCACAGTAACCTGCTTACAGATGAAATCCTTCACAACTTGAAAACCTCGACATCGCCCCACTCCTCGATAAAACCCCCAACGGGTCGGGCTGCGTTTTTACTGACCAGGTCGATCACCATGGTGTCTTCAAACTCCTCGTTCATGTCCTCCAGCTGGCCCCGCGATGACATCATCACGTCTTCAAAGATGGGCTCCGCGTCGTCCTCCATCAGCCCGCGGCTGGGGCAAGAAAAACGCCGCTTACAACAGGAACGCCGATTGAGTTTAGCACAGAAGCTGAACACACACTTACACAGTCTGCCGGACGCCCTGATTGCTGCGCGACTTGATGTAGTTCATGCTCGTTCGGTCTTTTCTGGTCACCTCCTCCATCTTCTGCTGGCCGAGCCACGACATCTGTATCTGAGAACTGGAGGACGGAGACGCAACGTTAGGGCTGCAGCTAAATTGTTTTAGTTATTGAGAGATCTATCAATTGTTCTGACGACTAAGCAATTAAAACCAAACAGCATCAAAATGCAAAAAGCTCAGTCCTTTCTACTTGTCTTAACATCAATGAAAGGCTGATTGTTAATTTTTAATTTTTTTGATGATTGGATAGCAAAAGGTACTAAAAGGGTGACTTTTTATTTATTTATTTTTTAACAATTTTAACTGTTTGATGCTACAGATGCTACTTAAGAAGTTTTGGGTATTGCATATTTACAGATAGTTTTTTTTTTAATTATTTTAAATGCAAAACATATAAATGTTTTGTACAATTAGTGCGCCGTTTAAAAATCCAGCTAATGATTAATCGATTACCAGATTAGTTGATGATTAATTCATCATGATTAATTCGATTAGTTGTTGCAGCCATACTCAACATTGTTAAAATAAAAACTGCATTGCAAAAACAATAAAGAAGCTCTATCTTGTGAATAAGTAACGTTTCATTGCCCTCTACATTCTGCGTGGAAATTCTGAAAACGAACGCACTTGTGGACAAAGTCGTTCTCCGATCCTGGTTCCGAGTCCGGATCCGGCATATGCTCTGCGGGTCTGTTCTCTCTGAGGACGGTCGAGGTGAGCTGAGGAGTCTGGAGCGCGCTCGGCGTCTGGAGCATGTCGTTTCTCATCATCCACGATCCCTCCACGCTGCTCTCCTCTGAAAACGAGCACACGGCTTCACAGTGAGGACGAGCGTCTTTCCGCTCCGGCAGAAGAGTCGCGCCTGGTCTAAAGCCGGCTCACCCTCGATGCGCTTCTTGTGGAGCGGCGGTCGTCCCTTCTTGCTGCGCACCGAGCCGGTCTTGCTGCTGGAGCCCGACGTGACGGACATGTGGTCCTCGTCGCCGCCCGTCAGCAGGCTGTTCCTGTAGGAGATAAGCGGCAGCCACACGTCCTCCCGACGCTCCGACATCGACTCCGACATGAACTTTTCCAGGTAGGAGTGGCTGAGGGAAGGGCATCATTTGATGATTTAAGTTTTAGGACTTTAATTTAGCCAAAAATTTATTGAATTTATATATATATGTATATCCCGACCCCATTAGGGACAAAGGGTGATTAGAAAATGGATGGATGGATATATATATATATATAAAAAAGGGAAAACTTACACTGTCTTTTTGTCTTGTCGTATTAGCTTGGAGGAGAATTCACTCAGGACCTCCAGGAAGGCCAGATTGATTGGTGGAAACTCTGATCCTCGAGGATTTTGATACTTAAACGCAAACTCTATTCCATCCCTGACATGAGCAAAGAGTGAAAAGCGTGAGCAGTGAGCAGGAACAAAGAGACGGAGCCACGAGGGAGCCAGAATCATACTTATGTAGCGTCGCAACAGCCTCCCTGGTCTTGATCTGATCCAGGCCGAAGGTCAGAGCGAAGCGGCGGGCCAGCTCCTTAATGCCGCTCACGTGAGACGACGTCCGATCCAGGTTGGGGCCCTGATCCTGCAGAAGCTCGTTGAACAGCTGTGGCACCAACGAGAATGACCGTGTTAGTGAGTGGGCACAAGAGGACGGCTGGAAATCTGGAAGCAGAGACGACGGCGCTGCCTCACCTGCTGCAGACTGAGTATGAGTGTCTTGGCGCAGAGAATCTTATCCGTCTGTCTCGTTTTGCTGAGTGTTTCCTTGATGATGTCTCCGTAATCGTTGTAGTACTGAGGCACAGAGAATAAACGGACAAAAACGTGAGGGGAAAAAAAAGGACAATTTAGTGAATCAGATACGCATTAAAGAGAAACTGCCGGTTATTTTATCTGTATAAAAATGCAAAATTCACTTCTTTTTTCTGTTTAAGAAGCATAAAGATCTGCAGTGTTTTCATTTGAAAACCATGAAGGCATGTTGGTCACTACCAGGGCTGAAATAATTAATCAAAATAATTATGATGAATGAATTATTGAAACGTATGTTATTCAACTGGAGTACACACTTCAAAAAAGGGCATCAAAAAACCATTGCAAATATGCTCTATCCAAAACTTCTCAAGTGAGAGGGTTTAGCATCACCAAGAGCAAATTCTGCAAAACAAAAAAACCCCATCTCCTGTTAAAAATCTTTTGCTATACAGTTATTAATAAGTTAATCCAAAAAATAGTCAACAGGTCAGCTGTTGATGTTAAGTCAAGCAGAAATGGGTAAGCAGCATGTTGATGTTAGAATCTTTTTTTTTTTGCTGCAGATTCAAATGATCAAACTGTATGTTACTGTATTTTGGGCCTTAAAATGTTCATTTTCTTTTGCTATAAAAGAAATCGTGTTATTTATTTGCAACTCTGAACGCATTTCTAATCTCGCATAAAAAAAGCTTAAATTGTAAAAAAAATAAAATAAATAATAATAAAAAATCTTCAAAAATTAATCAGTTCTTCCGAATGATCAATTATCGTCGCAGCCCGAGAGATGAGCCATTTTAGCGGCTCAACACACCTTCATGTAGTGTTTAAAGATGTCCGCAGCAGCAGGCATGTCTACGATGTCATAGATGATGAGTTTGCAGAAAGCCGCAAGCAAATTCCTCCTCTTATGGAGCGCCTCGATCTTGTTGGCCTCGTCCTCCTCGTCTCCCTCTTTGCACACGAAAACAGACGTGGGGGGGGAAAAAGGGATTAGCAGAAACGCCAAGAGGAATGTCTCTTGGCGTTTCTGCCGGAATTATTTACCCATGCTCTGGTTCTCGTCGTCCTGGTCAATAAAGACGTGATCCAGGACAAAGTTTAGCAGCTCGTTCTGCAGGGTCCCGTCTGGGTTGAATACCAGCGGCTGGAGGCCCTCCCTGCCCCCGGTGATCAGCTGGTGGCTGAAGATCATCAGCAGGTCGCAAAGAAGCATGAACGCCTGAAAAAGAGAGACGAAAAAAAAAAATCGGCCTTGAATAAAACCAAAACGAGATGAAACGAGCGTGCGGTGGCTTGACGTTTCGGAGCGCTGTCACCCACCTGTTCTTTAACTGGCGTGTTGACGTTGGAGAGACACTGCTGGCAGACGGCGAGGAAAGACTTCACCACTCTCCTGAGAGCCAAGAGGTCGTCCTACATGCAGGAGAGATGGACACCATTTTGAAAGTGTCAGGAATACTAAACGCTTTAACAGGAATCAATGCAACGCTAAGAGCTCCTCAGGAAACCTTCTCCTTTGCTTCAACAACACGATTGAGGTAATGAAAGGCTGAGTTTACTTCCACAGAACAATTGATAACCTGCTCAACAGCTCACCAAAAAAAAATAAAAATAAAAATGATCTTTTTATTCCTCAAACTTTGCCAATAACACATCACTAATTAACTATTAGTTTATATAAGATATAAAGATTTATATCTTTATAAAGATATTTATATAAATATATCTATAAAAAAATATATAGAGTTCATATACAACAAATATCAATATTTCTCCTCAAAGCAAATTAAAATAAAATAAAACTGCAAAACATAGTTAGCTTGGGTAACAATGCGTCGAGTTTACTCCATGGTTAAACGCCCGTAAAACCCCCCGCTCCTTACACCCCTAACTCCGAGTCTTTGACTAAACGTAAAGCTGATATCTTAAGTACGGAGAGTGAAAAGGCTTTCCAAGGTGAGTTGAGCACCTTGCTGGGAACCCCCTCGGTGATCTTCACCAGCTGCCACAGGATGGAGTAGTGAGAGCACTGCAGGGCCTGCACGGCGATCTGCTCCGGCATGGAGCCCTGCTCGATGCCCGCCTTCAGCAGCCGGTAGCAATTCCCGAACAAATCCCACCTTGTCAGATCGTGAGCGCTGAGAGGGAAACGATGCAGAAAGTAGTAGATGTCAAAGAGGTCATCGATTTTTTTTTTCTTTTTGTGGTGCACCGTAGAGCTTTTCACCTGATCTTTATATGATTCAATCGTAAAATCATTCTTGGTTTCAATTCAATACATGTACGCAGATCTTACTTGTGGAAAGCCGTGAGTCGTTTCAGAGTTGACAGAACGTTGTAGATGTCGTCGTCGTCAGCCTCTTCGGCCTGCATGACAAAAAAACACATGTTACTACACCTGACTGACATCAGCGACAAAAAAAAAATAGTAACCTTAAAAAAAGAGAAACATTTCAGCAGATATAATGATGGCCGAATTCATCAGAACGAAGTTGTTCTGTTTAGTCGTGCAAGTTCTCCATCTTTGACGTCACCATCTTGCTCACGTTGTTTATGTACAGGAATATTTCCCTGTACATAAACAGGGAACTGGACCTGGACTGTAGATCAGTCTGATAATCCGGAGAGAATTACATTAAAAACGGTTGATTTGAATCACAATTTTTGTTAATGTCATTTTATAAAACTCCCACCAAAGAAACTTGAGTTCAGTTTTAAACCTAAAGACAAAAGAATCTAGAGGCCCAAAATATTTTTTTTTCTTTTCTTTCTTATCCAGACTTTAAAAATAAAGTAAAATAAATTTTCCAGAGTCGGTAAAAGCCTTGTTTGAAAATGCTGGGTTTTTAAATGCTGCCAGCTTCTTATAAATCAGAGTTAAGAATCTACGTTTTTAAGGAAAGAAACTTTTTTTTTTTTTTTTGCTCTATTACTAACACCGAATCTACCATTATCTCTGTGGAAATAGCTTCACTTGACACATTTTACACATTACACCACACATTTTCTGCCAGAATATGGCAATAGAAACCTGTATTTCACCAAAACATCCTTGATTTTCGAGGCATTCCTCCATTATAGGGAGAACACAAAGATGACACTGGGTCACTAATTGTACCTCCTGCAGCAGCTCTTCCACAGAGTGTGCAAAGCGGTCGGTCATCTCGTCGATGAGCTGCGAGCGGGCGATGTCCACGCGGTTCATGATAGTGTACTCCTCGGAGCAGAGGATGCTATAGGTTTTGCTGCAGGCCTCCAGGACGTCCGTCTCTATGTGTTTCTCCACCACCAACCGGATCTGCTTCAGCAAGGCGTCCAGGTGCTTCTCCATGCGCCCGGCGCTGTAAACGTCCAGGTCAAAGAACTGTGGGATCTGCAGCAGGTTGGCCACTTTCTCTGCATCTGCCTGGTACTGAGAGGGGGAGGACACCGTGAAAAGAGTTTGATTTTAAAAGAGTAAATAAAAACAGCTTTATCACCTCATGCTTTGACACTTGGTAGAATAATTTACGTTTTCTCAGTGGACTACACTGACAGATTAACTGGTGCATAGGAAATCAAACTTTGAGCGATTCATGTAACAAACAGATTAATCTGAGTCATTAGTCACTGGCTGCTGTGAAAGCTTACCTTGGATAACAGCATTGGAAGGGCCATGATGAAGTGTTCAGTGAGTTTGTTCTTGTCATCTATTTGGGTCTTCCTCTCTTTTGCTGTCAGTACCTGGAAAGGGAAAAAAAAAAAAAACTGGTCACATTTTTCATTTTCATCCTAAAAGAAACAAAAAGTGAAATTGCAGTGATTTCAGAAGTAATTGAAACGGGGCCTGCCAAAGTGTGCCCGTTGGTTGGGACCCAGCGCTCTGATGCTAAAAATTAGCTCTGGTGCTAAAGTAAACTACAACGCACTCAATAGCATGTAGAGAGAGTCACATACATGTTGAGTAACATGAACTTACTCCATTCAGTATGTTACAATTGGTGTATAATCTAAAATTAGCCAAAATGCTAATGCTAGCCTAAATGCTGTCAGTGGCTTGTGGGGCATCACTAACATGTTGCTAAGAAATAAAAGAAATAGCTAAAAAGCTTATGTTAGGGAAAAGGCTACTGCTAATGTTTGTGCTAATGTTAATGAACTGCCTTCTGATATTTACTATTGGAAAAGTAAAAATCGTGTTTACTTCGTGGTACTTGGTTACCAGAAAACACGCTCATCTCTTAGCAACAGATAAACAACAAATATTGTTATTGTTCAAAAAAAACATAAGCCTTCTTCAGCTCTTTTGAAATACTACTTACTTACTACCTAGCAAGAATTGTGCAGTTGGTGAATTTGGCAGAAAAGTGAAAATGTTTTTTTTTTGGTCATTGGTGGTAAATATATTATTAAAACAGAAATTCAACACAGAAGTAACAATCTGATTTATACTTTGTGGCACTTGGTTAATAAAAAAAAACCAAACACATTATCGCCTCACCACCGTCTACATTTTTGCATCCTGATTAAAGTACCATTACACCACATTTTTTCCTCGTTCTTAGACAATTCAGCACACAAATCTAATTCATCATTAATTTTCTCCTGGGTGGTCACTGTCGTTCCCTATTGATGGTACACAGCAATGTCAACCTTTTTCAGAAACGATCAAGTATAGAAACATTGCAAACTAAAAGCCTGGATATAATTAAAATAGATTTTTTTTTTTTTTTTTTAAAGATGATATGCATAAACAAGTATTGTTTTTTTTTAGATAACCCACTCGTTTGCCAGTGCCTCTGCCAACAGGTGGGTGTGCCTCGGCCGCCTGTCGGATGGTGCACACAGTCAGCTCTATCAACGCACTCTCCTGTCTGTCTGACAACACTACAGAGAAGAGAGCAAAACACAAGAACAAAAGAAGTCAGTGAGGAAAAACATAAAACTAACATGGAAACGATTATCAGCAAAAGTCTGAGACAAAGAATTAAAGCAGGGCTAGAGTTTCGTGAAATGGGATTTTATTACATCATTGGTCTTCCTGCTGCTTCTCAAGCTGCGATGTGCTTGATGTGAAGTAGCTCGGAGGCATTTCACAGGCATCCACAGAGAACAAGAACAGAGATTCAAAGAGCCGGCCTTACTCTCTTCTCCCTGAACGGGCTCCTCCAGCAGAAGTTCAGTCATGCATTCCCAGTCTTTCAGCAGCTCCTGAGAACTTTCCCACAGCGAGTCAACCAGGTACGCTGCATGCTCATGAAGCTGGACACAAAGGCACATTAAATATTGATAGAGACAGGCTTTGAAGGCATTAGGGGAACACGCTGCTGAAACAGATTTCTTTTTGGAATCGCCTGGTAACTGCAGTAATCTAGGGTTACACATTTCTAGCAAAAAAACAAAAAAACAAAGCTAGCAAACATAATGTGGATTGGTGATTAATGAGACGGAAACTCTGTCTTCTAAACTGCGACTTAAAAGGAGTTTGCATTGAGCTGCGTCTTACCTCGCTCTCCAAGAAGAAGAGAACCAGCATGCGGATGAGATTCCCATTGGGACTGCTCCTCCCTCGCCGCTTAGCCAGAGCTTCTTCAGCCTGTGGGTCATGGCGACTGAACAACCTGACGTTGACGAAGAGTTTGAGGTGGAAAGTATAGAAGAGAGCCGCTTGATAATAGGTCAAAGTTAAGCTTAATCAAGAGTATGGCAGGGCTGGACTTACTTTCTGTGAAGGAACTCTCCTGCAGCAACTGCAACGGGTCGGTGAGCAGAGTAAACCAGGTGGTACACGTTCTCGCAGTCCTCGTTTGACAAAGCGTCTTCACTGCCCCTGAAGCAGACAACAACAGCATTTTAAAAACAGGTATTTTGAGAAGCGACTAATCCAAAAGGTATCCAAGATTTAAACTAACTCAAATGTATCAACACTTGTCAAATTTTATCGTATTGCAACCAGAAACTTCAATGTATTCTTCTAGGATCGTTATGTGTTCAATTCTTTCTAGAGTTGCCTTGTTTTTAACTCCATCCATCTGCCCAACAACACCCATCAGCTCCCCTCCTTCTGCTGAAGGAAAGTGTTCCTACATGTTTCAAAGTGGGGAAGGTGTAATAAAAGTGTTCCTCCATGCAGCGTTTTGCATTCAACCTCAGCTTAAGAGTTCGTCTCACGATCCTTCTTCTACGTTGTTGTTTTTCCTACATAGACTTCTTCAGACATTCTTTCTGTACTCGTTAAGAGTTTAGATTGGGCCTCAAAAATTCAACCCGCAGACGTTGTGTTTGAGCCTGATCCAATCCTACTAATTAACTTTAATCATAGGCTCAAGCCCAAAGTAAACCCAACATAGTTTTAATTAAGATTTTACTGCTTTGACCGCCGTTCGAGTAAGTAGTATAACTTCTCCGTATTTAACTTTTGTTTAACGTCTTCCAGCTCCATGTTGTCTCTTGTTGTAACCCAGTCAAGGGCGACTCATCTGGGATGTCTCGATAGGCGCATTGTCCTATGCACTCTGCTTGTTACGGTCTATAGAACTTCTACCCCTATTTTCTTTCTTCCCTCAACAGCGTCACAAACTTACTCTTCTGTTTAGACAATAATAAGTAGAGTAACACAACTTTATATTGTGTTGCTAATGTATTGCCTGTCTCAACCTGGCAAATCAAGCAGATAATTTCAGTCCTGAAAGGAAATTAAAACCATTATTGTTCTGTTCACCTTAAAATAATTGTACTACTTTGTGTTAGCCTAATAAAAGAATAAAATCGCAATGAACCACACTGAAGTTTGTGGTTGTAAAAACAAAAAGACAAAATGTCAAAAAGGTTAAGGGGATTGAATAACTTTGCAAGCTACCTGGAAGTGCTGGCATTTTGAAAGACACCAAACTACTCACTGCAGAATGAGTGTGACCAGTCTAATGGCCTCTACGGCCACGTCGTACTCCTTATCCAGTGTCATCGATACAATCCGGTCCTGCCAAGACGGCCACATTTTAAGCAGAGGAGAAATTGCAAAAGAACCGAATTCAAATCGGCTGGGCTGCTGTGTGCCATGAAAGTGGTTCTGATTCTGTTACCTTGAAGCGGTTGGTGAAGAGCTCTAGCTTGGGGAATAGCTCTCTGTTTGTGTAAAGGTTCTGCAGAGCCTTCAGGCATTTCAGACGCACTTCTCCTTGCTGGAAACAAAGCAGAGAGAAATATGGACTAAACCACCCTGAAGGTGACAAAAAAAAACAAAAAACAGTGAGATTATGTAAATCTCACTGGAACCTCTATAAAAAGTGGTCGTGCGGCAGAGTGCTCACCCGGTCATGTAGTGTCCAGCCAACATATTTCAAGTAGCTGTCATTGAGAAACGCATCACTGTACATCTTCATCCACACCCCGATCTCCTCAATGCAAATGGCTCGAATCTCAGCGATAGCATCCCTACGAAATACAGACAATACCCCGGTTACAAGTAGTTTACAAAAAACAAAAAAACAAAAAAAACAAAAAAAAACAGTAATTATGTAAAAATCTTCTATAAAATATCAGATAAATTAGAAAGGTGAGAAGATGAATGTTTACCTGTAGCGATGCACAAAGATGCCTTTAAAGATGGAGTTCATCATATTTTCTATTTCATCTTGATTTTCCTGAAGCTAAACACAAAAATACCCAAAGGTCAGATTCAGTGTTATTCCTTTATGCAACATTGTATTTCCTTATGTGGAAAAAGACAAAACAACAAATGGATTTTCAGATGTTTCAAGCAACTTATCATACTTTGCTTCTAAAGAAATTAACGCTAAGTCGAAAGTTGTTATACATCTTTTGTATCGGATGGACGGACAGATGGATAAGCTGGACAATAAATCAATGAACGGGTGCAAGATAACAGGAAGTAAGCTCAGGAAATACATTTTTTCCCCTTTCCATACTATTACAAGCCTGAAAAATACACAAATCGAATTCCATATTCTTCAAGACTGTGTAGGAACCATGTGAAGAGTCCTGGGCTCAATCTCACAACTGGATCTGCACCTTTTATGTTTCTTTTTTTTGTTGTTGTTGTTGTTGCCTCCATTTACTTAGAATTTAGTTTTAGAATTGATTCAGGGATAATATCGGCGGAAACAAATCAATCCACCTCCTCCGTCTTGACAACAAAAATGTGTGAGATTTTCTTGGAAAAATTCTGAAACATTTAGAATGTTCATGTAATTGGGCATGGAGAAGCAGTATTTAGCTTCTACCAGAAAACTGCAAAGATGCTGAAACACTGAGCTCCTTTAAATGATGACTCAACGCTCACCTGCTTAGAGCTACCTTTGATTAGCATTAAGTGATCAGCATATTTAATGTGTACTTAGTTAATGATATTGATAATGACATTTCACAAATTGTAAAATACATTGCTTATTTCATAATTAGTGACCGTCTGATGTAAAGCACTTTGAGCTTCCTTGTTTTAGTTAATGTATTATACCAATAAACTTGACAAGGAGAAAATAGGCGAAACAGCAGATTTAGCATCAACCAACCTCCTTCCTCTTCTGTAGCAGCAGTTCCAGCTTCTCATTGGCTCGTTTGCCGGCTATCTTGTTCCTCTCTGCCTCGTATTGTCTCTGAGTGTTGTCCTGATGGATGCTCAGGTTCAATGCAACATTGACTAGCGCCGTCATCAGCTTCATCGCTACACAGAGATAACTTACATTAAATATTCAATACTGTGTTGGATCAAAATCATTGCTCTTAAAAACAAACGGATTTCTAATATCCTCGGTGAATACCTGCTAGTGTGGATGTGTGTCTGAAGGCTCGCACTTGGGAGTCCGACAAGCCGGTGAGGAGCGAAATGACTGTGTCCATCATGTACTCGTCATAGATGATGCTGTACTGACACTGGCGGATCAAAACGCCGATGAACTCGCAGAAGTTGTAGCGAAACTTTTTCCACATAGGGCCGGGCATGGTTAGAGGATAATCCCCACTGTCCTGTTGGCACAAGGTGAGAGATTTTAACATCTGGACTTATATTTTGTACTACTGAATCAAATGTTTAATCGATTTCAAATACTTATATTGTTTTAGACAATTATGTATCACATAGTTTTTTCTGGGAGGAAAAAATAAATAAATAGAAAGAAAACACCGGCACCTCGTCAAACTCCTCTGTCATCTTACGGATGATCTCCGCATTCTGCATGTTCCTGAACATCTCTATCCTAACAGTGCCTGCAATCACAAAAGCATGGGACACATTCTCATTTCTTGTTCTGGTCAGGTGAGAAAAGAGATGTTGTAAAAGTGAAGCTAAATTAGAAATGCAACTTGTTATAATGGGGTAAAATCTTCATAAAGATAGAAGATAGAAAAAATAAAAAATAAAAAAATAGAAGTCGCACCTTTGCAACCTGAGCACTGGATGAAAAAGTTGATGAGGTCCAGCAGAGCCAAGTCTCTGTCCTGCTTGTATGCTTCAATCCACTCATCAACCACAGACTGCAAATACATTAAAAAAGACAAATTTTTACATTCTGTAGAAAATAAGCCTTTGAAATGTGAAACTAATAAAAAAAAAATCATTATGTCACATATTGCAATTTGCAACAAAGAACATTTTAAAACAGCATATACAACCAAAAACGGTGCAATGGATTAAGGACACTATAAATATTTCTTTAATGGATTATAACTTGGTTGTGTTGGTGAAATCAGAAACTTTTAAAAGAAGAATCACTGCAGAGCTGGAAATGTAAAATAGGAATTTATGGCTGATTTTTCTGTTGCGATTATACTTTGAATCTTTGCTGAAAGAGCATGGAAGTATGGTCAGTTTTGCAGATGGCTGGATGAAATATGAATATATAAATGAATAGAGGAGCAAATGGATGATGTATTGACAAATAAATAGGTAGAGGGATGCAGGATGGGTGGATGATGGACAGACTAAAGAAAACATGAATGCAGGATGAACGGTTAGAGGGATAGATGAACGAAGTCAAAGGAAAACAAGATGACTGACTGATGGATGAACACAAATTTAGGACTGTGAAACAAGAGAAAGTTTGTAAAGTCTGGAAAGCAAAAGAGGCTAATTCCATGCTGAGAGACTATAAAAACCTAAGATAAGTTGTTGGTTAAAAAAAAAGAAGAAAAAGTAGGAAAAGATCACCTGCATTGCACTCTTTCCCAGTTTGACGACTTCAAACAGGGTGACGGGTTCTCCTCCGTTTCCGTTCTGTTGAGCCACGCCGTTTGCTTTCCCCCTCCCTCTGGTCATGCTCAGTGTCTTGTCTGTCGGAGACTTCCGGGGCTTCTTATTGGACGTCTTTAGAGAGCAAAACATCAACAATAAAGAAAGAAAAACACACTTTAAAAAAAAAAATGGGGAGGGGAGGGGGGCAGCAAAAAGACGTATGCACACATGCTAAAAACCACTCTTGTCATTTCTCATACAGATCCTGTTTCTTAGCACCAAGACAAAAACTTCTACCTGTGTCTGTTTTCCAGGCCTTCCTCTCTTCTTCTTGCCTTTCATCTCTGGGTCTTCCATCTCAGTCATGTTCATGCTTAAGCTCACAGTATCCGTCGCCCCAGACTCATTAGAGGAGTCCCTTAAAGAGAAACACGCCACATTTTAGTGTTTGACTTCATTCGAAAATAAAATTCTGAACACACAAACAGATCTCCTGTTGCAAATAAAATCAAGACTGGAAACTTGTCTTTTTTTAAAAATTTTAAAACACAAAAATTCACGTGTTTGGAGATCAAACCGAAGACTGTTAAAAAATATATATATATATTAAAAGTACAGTAATTCTAGTGGTGTTTCTCTTACTGTAGGACAGGAAGCTCCGAGGTGATCATCTTGGTTAGATGGGGAGCTGTTGACCTCTGCAGCTCTGCTTGGGAGCGTCTTCAGCAATGAATGAAGTCGAGGTGTGAACAAGGCCTGGAAGGGCAGGGAGGAGAGAGCCTTTTGGATGGATAGTGCTCAACTTGCCGGCACTTAACTCTCATCAGCTATAGAAAAGAAGGAGAAAAAAAAAAAGAGAGAGATATGGGATATCAAAACCGGTCAATGTGGCAATGAAAGATGAATTTACATGCCATTTATACACATCTGGAAAGTTGTAACAACTGTCGCAGTTTGCATGAGGTTAAAGGTCGCGGTCAGAGCGGCGCTGTAGTGCACGTGACTTCTACAGAACAATCAAATGACCAAAGAGAGACCATTCAGTCTGTCTGCTGAAACAGTCGTGGACGTGGAAATGTGGAAAGGAGGACACCAACTGGTCAATTTGAGAACTACAAGCTCAAAATATTGCATAATTTGGGAGAACTTGTAAAAAGAAATTTGAAGCAACCTATTGAACATAATTTATCAAAATATCAACTTATAATTAGTTTAAGCTATTTAGTAAAGAAATTTAATTAATTAAAACTGCATAATTGTGCTTCCATGGTTTTGCAGTAGGAGTAAGATGAAAATAAACTTGAGAAAATTAGCAATTTGATTGCAGGTGTATGATCTAATGATGCACTTAAAATAATATTTTGTAGTTGAAAAGCAACTAAAAAAATCCAGAATAATAAAAATGTAAAAAAATTGTAAAGTGGCACGAACACAAAACATTTAAACCATAATAAAAAAAAAGTAGGTAGAGTATCACTCAACAAATTTAGAATCAAAGATAAAAAGTAACAACTTTTTAAACAAATCCACTAAAAGAAATAACTACCCTGGGAGAAGCAATACCTCACTCCACCACAAGAGGCAGCATGCTCCACAAAGTCCACCTCCCCAAATCTCCATATTGCTTAATTTAGCTTTAATACAAGGGGAAAAATACCTGAAAAAATATATATTGAGACTAATTTAGTCTACAAACAGCATCTGTGGCCATCTGCTCACCTACAGAGGATTTTAGCATCAGATTTCCCTCAGAGTGTGTCAAAGTGCATACATGTGTGTTTGAAAGTAGATCTAGGCAACAGTAGGGGGCAGGCTAAGAGAGTGTGTATTTAAATGCTTCTTTCCACGCAGTGTTTGTAGTGTGGAGCAGCATGGGAGGGAGAGCGCCTTGTTTCAACAGAAGCAGGCGGAGGCAAGACGGGAGCTGTCCTCTGGCCGGGAGAGACCGGCCTTAGCTGAGTAAACGAGTTCAGACAAAACCCCGGAGGACTTTATTTATTAGGTTAGCAATCCGGCGAGAAGTTTGTTTCACTGCAATAACGCCAGATTAGGAGCTGATGTCCTCTTCTATTGGATTATAACACTTTTGCTGCACAGAAGACATATAAAGATATAGAAGCTAGTTTTTTTATTATTGTCACTAATTCTGATCAGCAAGGAATGAGAAAATGTGCAATGATGCAAACTCTTGCATAAACATAGACGCAGGTGTTAAATTGCATTACAAACATATTTACCCTACAAACATATTTTAAAGAGCGGCATCTAAATAAGACAGTTGTGTGACACGTAAACACAAATAGATAAGCAAACAAACGCAGTGCAGGTCATTCACTGTTGTACATTCTTTGGATATTCATTTGTACATTCATTTCATATCACATGATAATCACAAATTTAAGGATTTTATGCAAGAGGCCAACTCAAAGTAGTCAATGATTTTTTGATTTTTATTTTTTTTTGTTGCCCCAAACAAAAATCTGAGAAGTGTGGCATGCTTTTGTTTTCAACTTCACTCTGGCACTAAAAAAAAAAAAAAAAAAAATAAAAAAGAAAGCCAGTGCATCAAATTGTTTTCAAAAGTGAGCAAATTTGTAACTTGTGTGATTCTCTTCCTCATCACTATTATGCACTACTTCCTACTGGTCTAAGACATATAATCCCAATAAAATACAGCTAAAATTGTAGTCATAACATGGGGAAAAATAGTTTAAGGATATGAATACTTTTACGAGACGGTACATGAGGGACGTACAGATAAGTCTTTATACTGCTTTTTGCTTGAGGAGCAGAACACTGAACCGTCAAAAAATAAAAGAAGTACGAAGAAAACATACTGAATTCATGGCATATTTATGCAGCCTGAAGCGACAGGTTTAATGTTAGAACTGTTTAGCACTTTTCCCTTCGCTGCCAAAGATGCCCACCTCCACAGTCTGCAACTTTCAGGAAGATCTACATAAACTGCTGGCTCTTAATTACCATATCATGCTTCAGCTTTCTATTTGTCACTGATAAGCCAAGTTTATCTGAATGGATTCTTACAACTTGTCTTCATTTAAAACCAAACAAACAAACAAACAAAAAAGTCTGAGTAAGAGAGAGCAGGAAAAGAATCTGCCTGAGAATGTGTTAGTGTTTTTGTGTGTGGCCGTGAACGTGTGTGTGTGTGTGTGTGCGAGTGAGTAAGTCAGGAGTCGGCCTGACTCATTACCGACCAACAACTAAATAATCCCAGACGTGCGCTTGTTTGCTTTAATTTTTGTGACACTTGAGCCCTCTGTGGCTTTCTCACACCTGCACATAAACACACAGAAGAATGTAGGAGCTTTGACCGCGGGCTATTAATAATTTGCAGCCGGTCTCCCGGACTACCTTTTGGCTTTTGGAAGACAAAGCAGACATCATTGATAGTATTCACTTTGAAGCAGTCAGCTCTTAAAAGTTTTTATTTTATTTTCATAGCTGCTAAAGGTGAACACAGATTGCGGCAGGTCAGAGAACTGTACTTATTCAATCAAGTCCCTGAATGTATTTTATTTCTAGCGATAGAAATGCTGTGTAGCTGAATTGCTGTCAAATTATTTTTGACTTTCCCATTTGCTGAAATACTGGAAAACAGCCTAAAGCGTTTCTGCTTAACCTTAGCGATTGTTTCTCACACACGTTTCATTCCTAAAAATACTGATTTTCTGTCAAACTTTCTAAAGCTGCCTGAAAAACAAAGGCTGAGGCAGCTGACTTTTAGTTCAGTTCATCAGGAGACTTGTAATTTGAAACGTCTGGAACACGTTTCACCTCGTGCCATTTTTTAAAATTATTATTATTTCATGCAATGGTTTTATTGAGCACACTCTAAACCAGTTGTATCCAGTTTAACAGAACGTACCAGTATTTATTGCAATGCTATTGCCAAATATTCAGATAATAATTACAACAAACCCACATATTCTTTTTTCTATCGATGCTGCGAAGACAACAAAGATTTTATGACTATTATTAAGGAAGTCATCATCCAGTTCCAATCATAAGACCAAGGTCCCGATCAATGCATTTTTAAGTGTCAGAGTCTCTTATTTGACCAAACTCTTGGTACCTGATGTGAAGGAAAGGTGTGTGAACCGCTCCAGCAATTACATTTTATGATGTTCAAAGCAAAGCACCAAGTTTACGAAGCAAGAAAACAAATGTTTCTGTTTGTCTTGTCTGCACAATAATAACTGGACGAACACTGAAATAGCTGCATAAACATACTACCCTATAAGTAGAGCACTTCAAGTTATGAGACTTAAGAATACACATGGCACTGATTTCAATTAAGTATTTCAATGTGATTCACTGTTGGCAATCCCAAAGTATAAATGACTCATCGGTAAAGGTAAAAAATTATATTTAAGAGAATTTAGACTTTCACTTCATGGAGTGTGTGCGTGTGTGTGCGTGTGTGTGTGTGTGTGTGGGCATTAAAAACAGTCTACGTTTGAGGGTCTACTTATGAGCAAGCGCAAGAGACACCGAGTGAGCATCTGAGAGTCACTTAACATGCATGACATGTTCTCCAGGAGGCAGACTGGTGTTGCTATAGAAACTGGTGTGAGTCATGAGCCTGGCAGTGAAGGCACATTTGATTGGCTGAGTGGAAACAGGAGGGACCACAAAGAGGGGGAGAGCAGGACAGAACAAGCTTATTACAGACCTATTTGGTGTTTCATTAAATATGACTTAAAGACAGCCATCGGAATCTCCTCTGCTGGTTAGAATTGTTTTCAAATATCTACAATGATGAACTCTGAAAGGTCAAATGAGCTTTGGACTATTAAGAATGACATGCATGTCTATATATGTGGTCCAAATATGAAACAAAAATTTTACAATTAAAAATAACTAATACTTTTAGTGCATAACAGACCATCTATTGACCAGGCAGTTCTGCAGTTCAATCATGTACCCTGTCGTTGCATCCGCATCCAGTTATTTCTTTAAGATATTGCATAAGGCTAATATTTTCTGAGGTCTTGCCATAGTAAGAACTCAGTACTTTCATTAAAAGTGAGAATGCAATAAGTCAACCTAAATGGTAGAGTTCCAACAAATGTGTTTTAAAAACACTGTCATTAAACATACTTAACCTCATTAGCCAATAAATCAAAGAGTTGATACCAGAATGTGTTCATGCATGCTGTCACGGAAACAAGTTATAACATTGGCACAGCAAGAAATCTGTTATATCCTGCTCCTTTCACTATAGGCTTTGAGTAAGAACTAAGAGAAGACAGGCAGTTCTTGGAAAATCATAGAAAACCATAATTATAAAACAAGCATAGACCAGTTAGTATGTCAAGGATTACCTATAATTTTCACACACTGTTCCAGTTCTTTTTTTAATGAGTTAATGAGAAAATGCAATTGTGGCTGCGTTTTTCTTAGGCTGTACGGAGAGCAGCGTCCTGCACACCTCCACTCAACTGGCTAGGAAAAAAACTCCCCCCAAAAAAACTAATCTTTCTCACCAAGAGAAAAGGTAAAGTCAACTGCTCAAATAATCCCCCTCTTCAAGTTAGGGCTGGGCGATATATCGTGAGCTTTTCTATATATGATGGTTAAAATGGCTATATCGCAACTATCGAGTATGAATT